>NC_090030.1:30108638-30366072 GCF_037176765.1 Anolis sagrei | reverse complement strand
TATTTCCACTGTACCCCAATACTTTTGCATTGACATGCATTGATTTTGCATTCTATTTCCATTGCACCCCAATACTTTTGCATTGACTTGCTTTGTTTTTGCATTCTATTTTCATTGCACCCCAATACTATTGCAGTTATTTGCATTTGTTTTGCATCCTATTTCCATTGCACCCCAATACTTTTGCATTTATTTGCATCTGTTGTGCATTCTTTTTCCTTTGCACCCTAAAACTTTGCATTTACTTGCATTGATTTTGCATTCTATTTCCCTTGCACCCCAATACTTTTGCATTTATTTGCATTTTTTGCATTCTTTTTCTATTGCACCCCAATAGTTTTGCATTGACTTGCATTGATTTTGCATTCAATTTCCATTGCAACCCAATACTTTTACATATATTTGCATTGATTTTGCATACTATTTCCATTGCATCCCAATACTTTTGCATTGATTTGCAATGATTTTAAATTCTTTTTCTATTGCACCGCAATGCTTTTACATTTATTTGCATTGGTTTTTTTGTTCTATTTCAATTGCACCCCAATACTTTTGCATTGATTTGCATTGGTTTTTGCATTCTATTTCTACTGCATCCCAATACTTTTGCATTTACTTGCATTGGATTTTCATTCTATTTCCATTGCACCCCAATACCTTTGCATTTACTTGCCTTGATTTTGCATTCTATTTCCACTGCACCCCAATACATTTGCATTGACTGGCATTGGTTTTGCCTTCTATTTCCAATGTACACCAATACTTTTGCGTTGACATGCATTGATTTTGCCTTCTATTTCCATTGCACCCCAATACTTTTGTATTGACTTGCATTGGTTTGCATTCTATTTTCATTGCACCCCAATACTTTTGCATTGACATGCATTGATATTGCATTTATTTGTATTTGTTTTGCATTCTATTTCCATTGCACCCTAACACTTTTGCATGTAATTGCATTGATTTTGCATTCTATTTCCATTGAACCCCAATACTTTTGCATTGACTTGCATTAATTTTGCATTCTATTTCCCTTTTACCACAATACTTTTCCATTGACATGCATTGATTTTGCATTCTATTTCCATTGCACCCCAATACTATTGCATTGACTTGCATTGGTTTTGCATTCTATTTTCATTGTACCCCAATACTATTGCATTTATTTGCATTGGTTTTGCATTCTATTTCCATTGCACCCCAATACATTTGCATTTATTTGCATCTGTTGTGCATCCTATTACCATTGCACCCTAAAACTTTGCATTTACTTGCATTTATTTTGCATTCTATTTCCATTGCACCCCAATACTTTTGCATTCATTTACATTTTTCATTCTTTTTCTATTGGACCCCAATAATTTTGCATTTATTTGCATCGGTTTTGCATTCTATTTCCATTGCACCCTAATACCTTTGCATTTACTTGCATTGGTTTTGCCTTCTCTTTCCAGAGTACCTCAATACTTTTGCATTGACATGCATTGATTTAGCATTTTATTTCCATTGCACCCCAATACTTTTGCATTGACTTGCATTGGTTTTGCCTTCTATTTCCAATGTACCCCAATACTTTTCCATTGACATGCATTGATTTTGCATTCTATTTCCATTGCACCCTAATTCTTTTGCATTTATTATCATTGATTTTGCATTCTATTTCCATAGCACCCCAATACTTTTGCATTTATTTGCATTGGTTTTGCATTCTATTTCCCTTGCACCCCAATACTTTTGCATTGCCTTGTATTGGTTTTGCCTTCTATTTCCAATGTACCCCAATACTTTTCCATTGACATGCATTGATTTTGCATTCTATTTCCATTGCACCCCAATACTATTGCATTGACTTGCATTGGTTTTGCATTCTGTTTTCATTGCACCCCAATACTATTGCATTTATTTGCGTTGGTTTTGCATTCTATTTCCATTGCACCCCAATACATTTGCATTTATTTGCATCTGTTGTGCATTCTATTTCCATTGCACCCTCAAACTTTGCATGTACTTGCATTGATTTTGCATTCTATTTCCATTGCACCCCAATACATTTGCATTTATTTGCATTGGTTTTGCATTCTATTTCCACTGCACCCCAATACTTTTGCATTTATTTGCATTGGTTTTGTATTCTATTTCCATTATACCCCAATATCTTTGCATTTACTTGCCATGATTTTGCATTCTATTTCCACTGCACCCCAATACATTTGCATTGACTTGCATTGGTTTTGCCTTCTCTTTCCAAAGTACCCCAATACTTTTGCATTGACATGCATTGATTTTGCATTCTATTTCCATTGCACCACAATACTTTTGCATTGACTTGCCTTGTTTTTGCATTCTATTTTCATTGCACCCCAATACTATTGCATTATTTGCATTGGTTTTGCATTCTATTTCCATTGCACCCCAAAACTTTTGCATTGATATGCATTGATTTTGCATTCTATTTCCCCTGCACCCCAATACTTTTGCATTTATCTGCATTGGTTTTGCATTCTATTTCCATTACACCTCAATACATTTGCATTTACTTGCCTTGATTTTGCATTCTATTTCCACTGCACCCCAATACATTTGCATTGACTTGCATTTGTTTTGCCTTCTCTTTCCATTGAACCCCAATACTTTTGCATTGACATGCATTGATTTTGCATTCTATTTCCATTGCACCACAATACTTTTGCATTGACTTGCCTTGTTTTTGCATTCTATTTTCATTGCACCCCAATACTATTGCATTATTTGCATTGGTTTTGCATTCAATTTCCATTGCACCCCAATACTTTTGCATTGACATGCATTGATTTTGCATTCTATTTCCATTGCACCCTAATTCTTTTGCATTTTTTATCATTGATTTTGCATTCTATTTCCATAGCACCCCAATACTTTTGCATTTATTTGCATTGCTTTTGCATCCTATTTCTATTGCACCCCAATACCTTTGCATTTACTTGCCTTGATTTTGCATTCTATTTCCACTGTACCCCAATACTTTTGCAATGACATGCATTGATTTTGGAGTTTGTTTCCATTGCACCCCAATACTTTTGCATTGACTTGCATTGGTTTTGCATTCTATCTCCATTGCACCCTAAAACTTTGCATTTACTTGCATTTATTTTGCATTCTATTTCCATTACACCCCAATACTTTTGCATTGACATGCATTAATTTTGCATTCAATTTCCATTGCAACCCAATACTTTTAGATATATTTGAATTGATTTTGCATTCTATTTCCCTTTCACTCCAATACTTTTGCATTGACATGCATTGATTTTGCATTCTATTTCCATTGCACCACAATACTTTTGCATTGACTTGCCTTGTTTTTGCATTCTATTTTCATTGCACCCCAATACTATTGCATTATTTGCATTGGTTTTGCATTCTATTTCCATTGCACCCCAATACTTTTGCATTGACATGCATTGGTTTTGCATTCTATTTCCATTGCACCCCAATTCTTTCGCATTTATTATCATTGATTTTGCATTCTATATCCCTAGCACCCCAATACTTTTGCATTTATTTGCATTGGTTTTGCATTCTATTTCCATTGCACCCCAATACCTTTGCATTTACTTGCCTTGATTTTGCATTCTATTTCCACTGTACCCCTATACTTTTGCATTGACATGCACTGATTTTGCATTTTATTTCCATTGCAACCCAATACTTTTGCATTGACTTGCATTGGTTTTGCGTTCTATTTCCATTGCACCCTAAATCTTTGTATTGACTTGCATTGATTTGGCATTCTATTTCCCTTGCACCCCAATACTTTTGCATTGACTTGCATTGGTTTTGCCTTCTATTTCCAATGTACCCCAATACTCTTCCATTGACATACATTGATTTTGCATTCTATTTCCATTGCACCCCAATACTATTGCATTGACTTGCATTGGTTTTGCATTCTATTTTCATTGCACCCCAATACTATTGCATTTATTTGAATTGGTTTTGCATTCTATTTCCATTGCACCCCAATACTTTTGCATTGATTTGCATCTGTTGTGCATTCTATAGCCATTGCACCCTTAAACTTTGCATTAACTTCCATTGATTTTGCATTCTATTTCCACTGTACCCCAATACTTTTGCAATGACATGCATTGATTTTGGAGTTTGTTTCCATTGCACCCCAATACTTTTGCATTGACTTGCATTGGTTTTGCATTCTATCTCCATTGCACCCTAAAACTTTGCATTTACTTGCATTTATTTTGCATTCTATTTCCATTACACCCCAATACTTTTGCATTGACATGCATTAATTTTGCATTCAATTTCCATTGCAACCCAATACTTTTAGATATATTTGAATTGATTTTGCATTCTATTTCCCTTTCACTCCAATACTTTTGCATTGACATGCATTGATTTTGCATTCTATTTCCATTGCACCACAATACTTTTGCATTGACTTGCCTTGTTTTTGCATTCTATTTTCATTGCACCCCAATACTATTGCATTATTTGCATTGGTTTTGCATTCTATTTCCATTGCACCCAATACTTTTGCATTGACATGCATTGATTTTGCATTCTATTTCCATTGCACCCCAATTCTTTTGCATTTATTATCATTGATTTTGCATTCTATTTCCCTAGCACCCCAATACTTTTGCATTTATTTGCATTGGTTTTGCATTCTATTTCCATTGCACCCCAATACCTTTGCATTTACTTGCCTTGATTTTGCATTCTATTTCCACTGTACCCCTATACTTTTGCATTGACATGCACTGATTTTGCATTTTATTTCCATTGCACCCCAATACTTTTGCATTGACTTGCATTGGTTTTGCATTCTATTTCCATTGCACCCTAAATCTTTGTATTGACTTGCATTGATTTGGCATTCTATTTCCCTTGCACCCCAATACTTTTGCATTGACTTGCATTGGTTTTGCCTTCTATTTCCAATGTACCCCAATACTCTTCCATTGACATGCATTGATTTTGCATTCTATTTCCATTGCACCCCAATACTATTGCATTGACTTGCATTGGTTTTGCATTCTATTTTCATTGCACCCCAATACTATTGCATTTATTTGAATTGGTTTTGCATTCTATTTCCATTGCACCCCAATACTTTTGCATTGATTTGCATCTGTTGTGCATTCTATAGCCATTGCACCCTTAAACTTTGCATTAACTTCCATTGATTTTGCATTCTATTTCCCTTGCACCCCAATACTTTTGCATTGACATGCATTGATTTTGCATTCTATTTCCATTGCACCCCAATACTTTTGCATTGACTTGCATTGGTTTTGCATTCTATTTTCATTGCACCCAAATACTATTGCATGTATTTGCATTGGTTTTGCATTCTATTTCCATTGCACCCATATACTTTTGTATTTATTTGCATCTGTTGTGCATTCTTTTTCCATTGCACCCTAAAACTTTGCATTTACTTGCATTGATTTTGCATTTTATTTCCCTTGCACCCCAATACATTTGCTTTTATTTGCATTGGTTTTGCATTCTATTTCCACTGCACCCCAATACTTTTGCATTTATTTGCATTGGTTTTGTATTCTATTTCCATTACACCCCAATATCTTTGCATTTACTTGACATGATTTTGCATTCTATTTCCACTGCACCCCAATACATTTGCATTGACTTGCATTGGTTTTGCCTTCTCTTTCCAGAGTACCTCAATACTTTTGCATTGACATGCATTGATTTTGCATTCTATTTCCATTGCACCACAATACTTTTGCATTGACTTGCATTGGTTTTGCATTCTATTTTCATTGCACCCCAATATTATTGCATTATCTGCATTGGTTTTGCATTCTATTTCCATTGCACCCCAATACTTTTGCATTGACATGCATTGATTTTGCATTCTATTTCCATTGCACTCCATTACTTTTGCATTGACTTGCATTGGTTTTGCATTCTATTTTCATTGCACCCCAATACTATTGCATTTATTTGTATTGGTTTTGCATTCTATTTCCATTGCACCCCAATAAATTGCATTTATTTGCATCTGTTGTGCATTGTATTGCCATTGCACGCTAAAACTTTGCATGTACTTGCCTTGATTTTGCATTCTATTTCCCTTGCACCCCAATACATTTGCATTGACTTGCATTGGTTTTGCCTTCTATTTCCAATGTACCCCAATACTTTTCCATTGACATGCATTGATTTTGCATTCTATTTCCATTGCACCCCAATACTATTGCATTGACTTGCATTGATTTTGCATTCTATTTTCATTGCACCCCAATATTATTGCATTTATTTGCGTTGGTTTTGCATTCTATTTTCATTGCACCCCAATATTATTGCATTTATTTGCGTTGGTTTTGCATTCTATTTCCATTGCACCCCAATACTTTTGCATTTATTTGCATTTTTCATTCTTTTTCTATTGGACCCCAATAATTTTGCATTTATTTGCATTGGTTTTGCATTCTATTTCCATTGCACCCTAATACCTTTGCATTTACTTGTCTTGATTTTGCATTCTATTTCCACTGCACCCCAATACATTTGCATTGACTTGCATTGGTTTTGCCTACTCTTTCCAAAGTACCTCAATACTTTTGCATTGACATGCATTGATTTTGCATTCTATTTCCATTGCACCAGAATACTTTTGCATTGACTTGCATTGGTTTTGCATTCTATTTTCATTGCACCCCAATACTATTGCATTATTTGCATTGGTTTTGCATTCAATTTCCATTGCACCCCAATACTTTTGCATTGACATGTATTGATTTTGCATTCTATTTCCATTGCACTCCATTACTTTTGCATTTATTTGCATTGGTTTTGCATTCTATTTCCATTGCACCCCAATAAATTGCATTTATTTGCTTCTGTTGTGCATTCTATTGCCATTGCATTCTAAAACTTTGCATTTACTTGCATTGATTTTGCATTCTATTTCCCTTGCACCCCAATACTTTTGCATTGACATGCATTGATTTTGCATTCTATTTACATTGCACCACAATACTTTTGCATTGACTTGCATTGGCTTTGCATTCTATTTTCATTGCACCCCAATTTTTGCATTATTTGCATTGGTTTTGCATTCTATTTCCATTGCACCCCAATACTTTTGCATTGACATGCATTGATTTTGCATTCTATTTCCATTGCACCCCAATAAATTGCGTTTATTTGCATCTGTTGTGCATTCTATTTCCATTGCACCCTCAAACTTTGCATGTACTTGCATTGATTTTGCATTCTATTTCCATTGCACCCCAATACATTTGCATTTATTTGCATTGGTTTTGCATTCTATTTCCACTGTACCCCTATACTTTTGCATTGACATGCACTGATTTTGCATTTTATTTCCATTGCACCCCAATACTTTTGCATTGACTTGCATTGGTTTTGCATTCTATTTCCATTGCACCCTAAATCTTTGTATTGACTTGCATTGATTTGGCATTCTATTTCCCTTGCACCCCAATACTTTTGCATTGACTTGCATTGGTTTTGCCTTCTATTTCCAATGTACCCCAATACTCTTCCATTGACATGCATTGATTTTGCATTCTATTTCCATTGCACCCCAATACTATTGCATTGACTTGCATTGGTTTTGCATTCTATTTTCATTGCACCCCAATACTATTGCATTTATTTGAATTGGTTTTGCATTCTATTTCCATTGCACCCCAATACTTTTGCATTGATTTGCATCTGTTGTGCATTCTATAGCCATTGCACCCTTAAACTTTGCATTAACTTCCATTGATTTTGCATTCTATTTCCCTTGCACCCCAATACTTTTGCATTGACATGCATTGATTTTGCATTCTATTTCCATTGCACCCCAATACTTTTGCATTGACTTGCATTGGTTTTGCATTCTATTTTCATTGCACCCAAATACTATTGCATGTATTTGCATTGGTTTTGCATTCTATTTCCATTGCACCCATATACTTTTGTATTTATTTGCATCTGTTGTGCATTCTTTTTCCATTGCACCCTAAAACTTTGCATTTACTTGCATTGATTTTGCATTTTATTTCCCTTGCACCCCAATACATTTGCTTTTATTTGCATTGGTTTTGCATTCTATTTCCACTGCACCCCAATACTTTTGCATTTATTTGCATTGGTTTTGTATTCTATTTCCATTACACCCCAATATCTTTGCATTTACTTGACATGATTTTGCATTCTATTTCCACTGCACCCCAATACATTTGCATTGACTTGCATTGGTTTTGCCTTCTCTTTCCAGAGTACCTCAATACTTTTGCATTGACATGCATTGATTTTGCATTCTATTTCCATTGCACCACAATACTTTTGCATTGACTTGCATTGGTTTTGCATTCTATTTTCATTGCACCCCAATATTATTGCATTATCTGCATTGGTTTTGCATTCTATTTCCATTGCACCCCAATACTTTTGCATTGACATGCATTGATTTTGCATTCTATTTCCATTGCACTCCATTACTTTTGCATTGACTTGCATTGGTTTTGCATTCTATTTTCATTGCACCCCAATACTATTGCATTTATTTGTATTGGTTTTGCATTCTATTTCCATTGCACCCCAATAAATTGCATTTATTTGCATCTGTTGTGCATTGTATTGCCATTGCACGCTAAAACTTTGCATGTACTTGCCTTGATTTTGCATTCTATTTCCCTTGCACCCCAATACATTTGCATTGACTTGCATTGGTTTTGCCTTCTATTTCCAATGTACCCCAATACTTTTCCATTGACATGCATTGATTTTGCATTCTATTTCCATTGCACCCCAATACTATTGCATTGACTTGCATTGATTTTGCATTCTATTTTCATTGCACCCCAATATTATTGCATTTATTTGCGTTGGTTTTGCATTCTATTTTCATTGCACCCCAATATTATTGCATTTATTTGCGTTGGTTTTGCATTCTATTTCCATTGCACCCCAATACTTTTGCATTTATTTGCATTTTTCATTCTTTTTCTATTGGACCCCAATAATTTTGCATTTATTTGCATTGGTTTTGCATTCTATTTCCATTGCACCCTAATACCTTTGCATTTACTTGTCTTGATTTTGCATTCTATTTCCACTGCACCCCAATACATTTGCATTGACTTGCATTGGTTTTGCCTACTCTTTCCAAAGTACCTCAATACTTTTGCATTGACATGCATTGATTTTGCATTCTATTTCCATTGCACCAGAATACTTTTGCATTGACTTGCATTGGTTTTGCATTCTATTTTCATTGCACCCCAATACTATTGCATTATTTGCATTGGTTTTGCATTCAATTTCCATTGCACCCCAATACTTTTGCATTGACATGTATTGATTTTGCATTCTATTTCCATTGCACTCCATTACTTTTGCATTTATTTGCATTGGTTTTGCATTCTATTTCCATTGCACCCCAATAAATTGCATTTATTTGCTTCTGTTGTGCATTCTATTGCCATTGCATTCTAAAACTTTGCATTTACTTGCATTGATTTTGCATTCTATTTCCCTTGCACCCCAATACTTTTGCATTGACATGCATTGATTTTGCATTCTATTTACATTGCACCACAATACTTTTGCATTGACTTGCATTGGCTTTGCATTCTATTTTCATTGCACCCCAATTTTTGCATTATTTGCATTGGTTTTGCATTCTATTTCCATTGCACCCCAATACTTTTGCATTGACATGCATTGATTTTGCATTCTATTTCCATTGCACCCCAATAAATTGCGTTTATTTGCATCTGTTGTGCATTCTATTTCCATTGCACCCTCAAACTTTGCATGTACTTGCATTGATTTTGCATTCTATTTCCATTGCACCCCAATACATTTGCATTTATTTGCATTGGTTTTGCATTCTATTTCCACTGCACCCCAATACTTTTGCATTTATCTGCATTGGTTTTGCATTCTATTTCTATTACACCTCAATACATTTGCATTTACTTGCCTTGATTTTGCATTCTATTTCCACTGCACCCCAATACATTTGCATTGACTTGCATTTGTTTTGCCTTCTCTTTCCAAAGTACCCCAATACTTTTGCATTGACATGCATTGATTTTGCATTCTATTTCCATTGCACCACAATACTTTTGCATTGACTTGCCTTGTTTTTGCATTCTATTTTCATTGCACCCCAATACTATTGCATTATTTGCATTGGTTTTGCATTCTATTTCCATTGCACCCCAAAACCTTTGCATTGATATGCATTGATTTTGCATTCTATTTCCACTGCACCCCAATACTTTTGCATTTATCTGCATTGGTTTTGCATTCTATTTCCATTACACCTCAATACATTTGCATTTACTTGCCTTGATTTTGCATTCTATTTCCACTGCACCCCAATACATTTGCATTGACTTGCATTTGTTTTACCTTCTCTTTCCAAAGTACCCCAATACTTTTGCATTGACATGCATTGATTTTGCATTCTATTTCCATTGCACCACAATACTTTTGCATTGACTTGCCTTGTTTTTGCATTCTATTTTCATTGCACCCCAATACTATTGCATTATTTGCATTGGTTTTGCATTCAATTTCCATTGCACCCCAATACTTTTGCATTGACATGCATTGATTTTGCATTCTATTTCCATTGCACCCTAATTCTTTTGCATTTTTTATCATTGATTTTGCATTCTATTTCCATAGCACCCCAATACTTTTGCATTTATTTGCATTGCTTTTGCATCCTATTTCTATTGCACCCCAATACCTTTGCATTTACTTGCCTTGATTTTGCATTCTATTTCCACTGTACCCCAATACTTTTGCAATGACATGCATTGATTTTGGAGTTTGTTTCCATTGCACCCCAATACTTTTGCATTGACTTGCATTGGTTTTGCATTCTATCTCCATTGCACCCTAAAACTTTGCATTTACTTGCATTTATTTTGCATTCTATTTCCATTACACCCCAATACTTTTGCATTGACATGCATTAATTTTGCATTCAATTTCCATTGCAACCCAATACTTTTAGATATATTTGAATTGATTTTGCATTCTATTTCCCTTTCACTCCAATACTTTTGCATTGACATGCATTGATTTTGCATTCTATTTCCATTGCACCACAATACTTTTGCATTGACTTGCCTTGTTTTTGCATTCTATTTTCATTGCACCCCAATACTATTGCATTATTTGCATTGGTTTTGCATTCTATTTCCATTGCACCCCAATACTTTTGCATTGACATGCATTGATTTTGCATTCTATTTCCATTGCACCCCAATTCTTTTGCATTTATTATCATTGATTTTGCATTCTATTTCCCTAGCACCCCAATACTTTTGCATTTATTTGCATTGGTTTTGCATTCTATTTCCATTGCTCCCCAATACCTTTGCATTTACTTGCCTTGATTTTGCATTCTATTTCCACTGTACCCCTATACTTTTGCATTGACATGCACTGATTTTGCATTTTATTTCCATTGCACCCCAATACTTTTGCATTGACTTGCATTGGTTTTGCATTCTATTTCCATTGCACCCTAAATCTTTGTATTGACTTGCATTGATTTGGCATTCTATTTCCCTTGCACCCCAATACTTTTGCATTGACTTGCATTGGTTTTGCCTTCTATTTCCAATGTACCCCAATACTCTTCCATTGACATGCATTGATTTTGCATTCTATTTCCATTGCACCCCAATACTATTGCATTGACTTGCATTGGTTTTGCATTCTATTTTCATTGCACCCCAATACTATTGCATTATTTGCATTGGTTTTGCATTCAATTTCCATTGCACCCCAATACTTTTGCATTGACATGTATTGATTTTGCATTCTATTTCCATTGCACTCCATTACTTTTGCATTTATTTGCATTGGTTTTGCATTCTATTTCCATTGCACCCCAATAAATTGCATTTATTTGCTTCTGTTGTGCATTCTATTGCCATTGCATTCTAAAACTTTGCATTTACTTGCATTGATTTTGCATTCTATTTCCCTTGCACCCCAATACTTTTGCATTGACATGCATTGATTTTGCATTCTATTTACATTGCACCACAATACTTTTGCATTGACTTGCATTGGCTTTGCATTCTATTTTCATTGCACCCCAATTTTTGCATTATTTGCATTGGTTTTGCATTCTATTTCCATTGCACCCCAATACTTTTGCATTGACATGCATTGATTTTGCATTCTATTTCCATTGCACCCCAATAAATTGCGTTTATTTGCATCTGTTGTGCATTCTATTTCCATTGCACCCTCAAACTTTGCATGTACTTGCATTGATTTTGCATTCTATTTCCATTGCACCCCAATACATTTGCATTTATTTGCATTGGTTTTGCATTCTATTTCCACTGCACCCCAATACTTTTGCATTTATCTGCATTGGTTTTGCATTCTATTTCTATTACACCTCAATACATTTGCATTTACTTGCCTTGATTTTGCATTCTATTTCCACTGCACCCCAATACATTTGCATTGACTTGCATTTGTTTTGCCTTCTCTTTCCAAAGTACCCCAATACTTTTGCATTGACATGCATTGATTTTGCATTCTATTTCCATTGCACCACAATACTTTTGCATTGACTTGCCTTGTTTTTGCATTCTATTTTCATTGCACCCCAATACTATTGCATTATTTGCATTGGTTTTGCATTCTATTTCCATTGCACCCCAAAACCTTTGCATTGATATGCATTGATTTTGCATTCTATTTCCACTGCACCCCAATACTTTTGCATTTATCTGCATTGGTTTTGCATTCTATTTCCATTACACCTCAATACATTTGCATTTACTTGCCTTGATTTTGCATTCTATTTCCACTGCACCCCAATACATTTGCATTGACTTGCATTTGTTTTACCTTCTCTTTCCAAAGTACCCCAATACTTTTGCATTGACATGCATTGATTTTGCATTCTATTTCCATTGCACCACAATACTTTTGCATTGACTTGCCTTGTTTTTGCATTCTATTTTCATTGCACCCCAATACTATTGCATTATTTGCATTGGTTTTGCATTCAATTTCCATTGCACCCCAATACTTTTGCATTGACATGCATTGATTTTGCATTCTATTTCCATTGCACCCTAATTCTTTTGCATTTTTTATCATTGATTTTGCATTCTATTTCCATAGCACCCCAATACTTTTGCATTTATTTGCATTGCTTTTGCATCCTATTTCTATTGCACCCCAATACCTTTGCATTTACTTGCCTTGATTTTGCATTCTATTTCCACTGTACCCCAATACTTTTGCAATGACATGCATTGATTTTGGAGTTTGTTTCCATTGCACCCCAATACTTTTGCATTGACTTGCATTGGTTTTGCATTCTATCTCCATTGCACCCTAAAACTTTGCATTTACTTGCATTTATTTTGCATTCTATTTCCATTACACCCCAATACTTTTGCATTGACATGCATTAATTTTGCATTCAATTTCCATTGCAACCCAATACTTTTAGATATATTTGAATTGATTTTGCATTCTATTTCCCTTTCACTCCAATACTTTTGCATTGACATGCATTGATTTTGCATTCTATTTCCATTGCACCACAATACTTTTGCATTGACTTGCCTTGTTTTTGCATTCTATTTTCATTGCACCCCAATACTATTGCATTATTTGCATTGGTTTTGCATTCTATTTCCATTGCACCCCAATACTTTTGCATTGACATGCATTGATTTTGCATTCTATTTCCATTGCACCCCAATTCTTTTGCATTTATTATCATTGATTTTGCATTCTATTTCCCTAGCACCCCAATACTTTTGCATTTATTTGCATTGGTTTTGCATTCTATTTCCATTGCTCCCCAATACCTTTGCATTTACTTGCCTTGATTTTGCATTCTATTTCCACTGTACCCCTATACTTTTGCATTGACATGCACTGATTTTGCATTTTATTTCCATTGCACCCCAATACTTTTGCATTGACTTGCATTGGTTTTGCATTCTATTTCCATTGCACCCTAAATCTTTGTATTGACTTGCATTGATTTGGCATTCTATTTCCCTTGCACCCCAATACTTTTGCATTGACTTGCATTGGTTTTGCCTTCTATTTCCAATGTACCCCAATACTCTTCCATTGACATGCATTGATTTTGCATTCTATTTCCATTGCACCCCAATACTATTGCATTGACTTGCATTGGTTTTGCATTCTATTTTCATTGCACCCCAATACTATTGCATTTATTTGAATTGGTTTTGCATTCTATTTCCATTGCACCCCAATACTTTTGCATTGATTTGCATCTGTTGTGCATTCTATAGCCATTGCACCCTTAAACTTTGCATTAACTTCCATTGATTTTGCATTCTATTTCCCTTGCACCCCAATACTTTTGCATTGACATGCATTGATTTTGCATTCTATTTCCATTGCACCCCAATACTTTTGCATTGACTTGCATTGGTTTTGCATTCTATTTTCATTGCACCCAAATACTATTGCATGTATTTGCATTGGTTTTGCATTCTATTTCCATTGCACCCATATACTTTTGTATTTATTTGCATCTGTTGTGCATTCTTTTTCCATTGCACCCTAAAACTTTGCATTTACTTGCATTGATTTTGCATTTTATTTCCCTTGCACCCCAATACATTTGCTTTTATTTGCATTGGTTTTGCATTCTATTTCCACTGCACCCCAATACTTTTGCATTTATTTGCATTGGTTTTGTATTCTATTTCCATTACACCCCAATATCTTTGCATTTACTTGACATGATTTTGCATTCTATTTCCACTGCACCCCAATACATTTGCATTGACTTGCATTGGTTTTGCCTTCTCTTTCCAGAGTACCTCAATACTTTTGCATTGACATGCATTGATTTTGCATTCTATTTCCATTGCACCACAATACTTTTGCATTGACTTGCATTGGTTTTGCATTCTATTTTCATTGCACCCCAATATTATTGCATTATCTGCATTGGTTTTGCATTCTATTTCCATTGCACCCCAATACTTTTGCATTGACATGCATTGATTTTGCATTCTATTTCCATTGCACTCCATTACTTTTGCATTGACTTGCATTGGTTTTGCATTCTATTTTCATTGCACCCCAATACTATTGCATTTATTTGTATTGGTTTTGCATTCTATTTCCATTGCACCCCAATAAATTGCATTTATTTGCATCTGTTGTGCATTGTATTGCCATTGCACGCTAAAACTTTGCATGTACTTGCCTTGATTTTGCATTCTATTTCCCTTGCACCCCAATACATTTGCATTGACTTGCATTGGTTTTGCCTTCTATTTCCAATGTACCCCAATACTTTTCCATTGACATGCATTGATTTTGCATTCTATTTCCATTGCACCCCAATACTATTGCATTGACTTGCATTGATTTTGCATTCTATTTTCATTGCACCCCAATATTATTGCATTTATTTGCGTTGGTTTTGCATTCTATTTTCATTGCACCCCAATATTATTGCATTTATTTGCGTTGGTTTTGCATTCTATTTCCATTGCACCCCAATACTTTTGCATTTATTTGCATTTTTCATTCTTTTTCTATTGGACCCCAATAATTTTGCATTTATTTGCATTGGTTTTGCATTCTATTTCCATTGCACCCTAATACCTTTGCATTTACTTGTCTTGATTTTGCATTCTATTTCCACTGCACCCCAATACATTTGCATTGACTTGCATTGGTTTTGCCTACTCTTTCCAAAGTACCTCAATACTTTTGCATTGACATGCATTGATTTTGCATTCTATTTCCATTGCACCAGAATACTTTTGCATTGACTTGCATTGGTTTTGCATTCTATTTTCATTGCACCCCAATACTATTGCATTATTTGCATTGGTTTTGCATTCAATTTCCATTGCACCCCAATACTTTTGCATTGACATGTATTGATTTTGCATTCTATTTCCATTGCACTCCATTACTTTTGCATTTATTTGCATTGGTTTTGCATTCTATTTCCATTGCACCCCAATAAATTGCATTTATTTGCTTCTGTTGTGCATTCTATTGCCATTGCATGCTAAAACTTTGCATTTACTTGCATTGATTTTGCATTCTATTTCCCTTGCACCCCAATACTTTTGCATTGACATGCATTGATTTTGCATTCTATTTACATTGCACCACAATACTTTTGCATTGACTTGCATTGGCTTTGCATTCTATTTTCATTGCACCCCAATTTTTGCATTATTTGCATTGGTTTTGCATTCTATTTCCATTGCACCCCAATACTTTTGCATTGACATGCATTGATTTTGCATTCTATTTCCATTGCACCCCAATAAATTGCGTTTATTTGCATCTGTTGTGCATTCTATTGCCATTGCACCCTAAAACTTTGCATTTACTTGCATTGATTTTGCATTCTATTTCCCTTGCACCCCAATACTTTTGCATTGACTTGCATTGGTTTTGCCTTCTATTTCCAATGTACCCCAATACTTTTCCATCTATATGCATTGATTTTGCATTCTATTTCCATTGCACTCCATTACTTTTGCATTGACTTGCATTGGTTTTGCATTCTATTTTCATTGCACCCCAATACTATTGCATTTATTTGTATTGGTTTTGCATTCTATTTCCATTGCACCCCAATAAATTGCATTTATTTGCATCTGTTGTGCATTGTATTGCCATTGCACGCTAAAACTTTGCATGTACTTGCCTTGATTTTGCATTCTATTTCCCTTGCACCCCAATACATTTGCATTGACTTGCATTGGTTTTGCCTTCTATTTCCAATGTACCCCAATACTTTTCCATTGACATGCATTGATTTTGCATTCTATTTCCATTGCACCCCAATACTATTGCATTGACTTGCATTGATTTTGCATTCTATTTTCATTGCACCCCAATATTATTGCATTTATTTGCGTTGGTTTTGCATTCTATTTTCATTGCACCCCAATATTATTGCATTTATTTGCGTTGGTTTTGCATTCTATTTCCATTGCACCCCAATACTTTTGCATTTATTTGCATTTTTCATTCTTTTTCTATTGGACCCCAATAATTTTGCATTTATTTGCATTGGTTTTGCATTCTATTTCCATTGCACCCTAATACCTTTGCATTTACTTGTCTTGATTTTGCATTCTATTTCCACTGCACCCCAATACATTTGCATTGACTTGCATTGGTTTTGCCTACTCTTTCCAAAGTACCTCAATACTTTTGCATTGACATGCATTGATTTTGCATTCTATTTCCATTGCACCAGAATACTTTTGCATTGACTTGCATTGGTTTTGCATTCTATTTTCATTGCACCCCAATACTATTGCATTATTTGCATTGGTTTTGCATTCAATTTCCATTGCACCCCAATACTTTTGCATTGACATGTATTGATTTTGCATTCTATTTCCATTGCACTCCATTACTTTTGCATTTATTTGCATTGGTTTTGCATTCTATTTCCATTGCACCCCAATAAATTGCATTTATTTGCTTCTGTTGTGCATTCTATTGCCATTGCATGCTAAAACTTTGCATTTACTTGCATTGATTTTGCATTCTATTTCCCTTGCACCCCAATACTTTTGCATTGACATGCATTGATTTTGCATTCTATTTACATTGCACCACAATACTTTTGCATTGACTTGCATTGGCTTTGCATTCTATTTTCATTGCACCCCAATTTTTGCATTATTTGCATTGGTTTTGCATTCTATTTCCATTGCACCCCAATACTTTTGCATTGACATGCATTGATTTTGCATTCTATTTCCATTGCACCCCAATAAATTGCGTTTATTTGCATCTGTTGTGCATTCTATTGCCATTGCACCCTAAAACTTTGCATTTATTTGCATTGGTTTTGCATTCTATTTCCCTTGCACCCCAATACTTTTGCATTGACTTGCATTGGTTTTGCCTTCTATTTCCAATGTACCCCAATACTTTTCCATCTATATGCATTGATTTTGCATTCTATTTCCATTGCACTCCATTACTTTTGCATTGACTTGCATTGGTTTTGCATTCTATTTTCATTGCACCCCAATACTATTGCATTTATTTGCATTGGTTTTGCATTCTATTTCCATTGCACCCCAATAAATTGCATTTATTTGCATCTGTTGTGCATTCTATTGCCATTGCACGCTAAAACTTTGCATTTACTTGCATTGATTTTGCATTCTATTTCCCTTGCACCCCAATACATTTGCATTGACTTGCATTGGTTTTGCCTTCTATTTCCAATGTACCCCAATACTTTGCATTGACATGCATTGATTTTGCATTCTATTGCCATTGCACGCTAAAACTTTGCATTGACTTGCATTTATTTTGCATTCTATTTCGATTGCAACCCAATACTTTTGCATTTATTTGCATTTTTCTTTATTTTTCTATTGGACCCCAATAATTTTGCATTTATTTGCATTGGTTTTGCATTCTATTTCCATTGCACCGTAATACCTTTGCATTTACTTGCATTTATTTTGCATTCTATTTCCACTGCACCCCAATAAATTTGCATTGACTTGCTTTGGTTTTGTCTTCTCTTTCCAAAGTACCCCAATACTTTTGCATTGATATGCATTGATTTTTCATTCTATTTCCATTGCACCACAATACTTTTGCAATGACTTGCATTGGCTTTGCATTCTATTTTCATTGCACCCCAATACTATTGCATTATTTGCATTGGTTTTGCATTCTATTTCCACTGCACCCCAATTCTTTTGCATTGACATGCATTGATTTTGCATTCTATTTCCATTGCACCCCAATAAATTGTGTTTATTTGCATCTGTTGTGCATTCTATTGCCATTGCACTCCAATTCTTCTGCATTTACTTGCATTGATTTTGCATTCTATTTCCCTTGCACCCCAATACTTTTGCATTGACTTGCATTGGTTTTGCCTTATATTTCCAATGTACCCCAATACTTTTCCATCTATTGCACTCCATTACTTTTGCATTGACTTGCATTGGATTTGCATTCTATTTTCATTGCACCCCAATACTATTTCATTTATTTGTATTGGTTTTGCATTCTATTTCCATTGCACCCCAATAAATTGCATTTATTTGCGTCTGTTGTGCATTCTATTGCCATTGCACTCCAATTCTTCTGCATTTACTTGCATTGATTTTGCATTCTATTTCCCTTGCACCCCAATACATTTGCATTGACTTGCATTGGTTTTGCCTTCTATTTCCAATGTACCCCAATACTTTTCCATTGACATGCATTGATTTTGCATTCTATTTCCATTGCACCCCAATACTATTGCATTGACTTGCATTGGTTTTGCATTCTATTTTCATTGTACCCCAATACTATTGCATTTATTTGCGTTGGTTTTGCATTCTATTTCCATTGCACCCCAATACATTTGCATTTATTTGCATCTGTTGTGCATCCTATTACCATTGCACCCTAAAACTTTGCATTTACTTGCATTTATTTTGCATTCTATTTCCATTGCACCCCAATACTTTTGCATTTATTTACATTTTTCATTCTGTTTCTATTGGACCCCAATAATTTTGCATTTATTTGCATCGGTTTTGCATTCTATTTCCATTGCACCCTAATACCTTTGCATTTACTTGCATTGGTTTTGCCTTCTCTTTCCAGAGTACCTCAATACTTTTGCATTGACATGCATTGATTTAGCATTTTATTTCCATTGCACCCCAATACTTTTGCATTGACTTGCATTGGTTTTGCATTCTATTTGCATTGCACCCTAATACTTTTGCATTGACTTGCATTGGTTTTGCCTTCTATTTCCAATGTACCCCAATACTTTTCCATTGACAGGCATTGATTTTGCATTCTATTTCCATTGCACCATAATTCTTTTGCATTTATTATCATTGATTTTGCATTCTATTTCCATAGCACCCCAATACTTTTGCATTTATTTGCATTGGTTTTGCATTCTATTTCCCTTGCACCCCAATACTTTTGCATTGCCTTGTATTGGTTTTGCCTTCTATTTCCAATGTACCCCAATACTTTTCCATTGACATGCATTGATTTTGCATTCTATTTCCATTGCACCCCAATACTATTGCATTGACTTGCATTGGTTTTGCATTCTGTTTTCATTGCACCCCAATACTATTGCATTTATTTGCGTTGGTTTTGCATTCTATTTCCATTGCACCCCAATACATTTGCATTTATTTGCATCTGTTGTGCATTCTATTTCCATTGCACCCTCAAACTTTGCATGTACTTGCATTGATTTTGCATTCTATTTCCATTGCACCCCAATACATTTGCATTTATTTGCATTGGTTTTGCATTCTATTTCCACTGCACCCCAATACTTTTGCATTTATCTGCATTGGTTTTGCATTCTATTTCCATTACACCTCAATACATTTGCATTTACTTGCCTTGATTTTGCATTCTATTTCCACTGCACCCCAATACATTTGCATTGACTTGCATTGGTTTTGCCTTCTCTTTCCAAAGTACCCCAATACTTTTGCATTGACATGCATTGATTTTGCATTCTATTTCCATTGCACCACAATACTTTTGCATTGACTTGCCTTGTTTTTGCATTCTATTTTCATTGCACCCCAAAACTTTTGCATTGATATGCATTGATTTTGCATTCTATTTCCCCTGCACCCCAATACTTTTGCATTTATCTGCATTGGTTTTGCATTCTATTTCCATTACACCTCAATACATTTGCATTTACTTGCCTTGATTTTGCATTCTATTTCCACTGCACCCCAATACATTTGCATTGACTTGCATTTGTTTTGCCTTCTCTTTCCAAAGTACCCCAATACTTTTGCATTGACATGCATTGATTTTGCATTCTATTTCCATTGCACCACAATACTTTTGCATTGACTTGCCTTGTTTTTGCATTCTATTTTCATTGCACCCCAATACTATTGCATTATTTGCATTGGTTTTGCATTCAATTTCCATTGCACCCCAATACTTTTGCATTGACATGCATTGATTTTGCATTCTATTTCCATTGCACCCTAATTCTTTTGCATTTTTTATCATTGATTTTGCATTCTATTTCCATAGCACCCCAATACTTTTGCATTTATTTGCATTGCTTTTGCATCCTATTTCTATTGCACCCCAATACCTTTGCATTTACTTGCCTTGATTTTGCATTCTATTTCCACTGTACCCCAATACTTTTGCAATGACATGCATTGATTTTGGAGTTTGTTTCCATTGCACCCCAATACTTTTGCATTGACTTGCATTGGTTTTGCATTCTATCTCCATTGCACCCTAAAACTTTGCATTTACTTGCATTTATTTTGCATTCTATTTCCATTACACCCCAATACTTTTGCATTGACATGCATTAATTTTGCATTCAATTTCCATTGCAACCCAATACTTTTAGATATATTTGAATTGATTTTGCATTCTATTTCCCTTTCACTCCAATACTTTTGCATTGACATGCATTGATTTTGCATTCTATTTCCATTGCACCACAATACTTTTGCATTGACTTGCCTTGTTTTTGCATTCTATTTTCATTGCACCCCAATACTATTGCATTATTTGCATTGGTTTTGCATTCTATTTCCATTGCACCCAATACTTTTGCATTGACATGCATTGATTTTGCATTCTATTTCCATTGCACCCCAATTCTTTTGCATTTATTATCATTGATTTTGCATTCTATTTCCCTAGCACCCCAATACTTTTGCATTTATTTGCATTGGTTTTGCATTCTATTTCCATTGCACCCCAATACCTTTGCATTTACTTGCCTTGATTTTGCATTCTATTTCCACTGTACCCCTATACTTTTGCATTGACATGCACTGATTTTGCATTTTATTTCCATTGCACCCCAATACTTTTGCATTGACTTGCATTGGTTTTGCATTCTATTTCCATTGCACCCTAAATCTTTGTATTGACTTGCATTGATTTGGCATTCTATTTCCCTTGCACCCCAATACTTTTGCATTGACTTGCATTGGTTTTGCCTTCTATTTCCAATGTACCCCAATACTCTTCCATTGACATGCATTGATTTTGCATTCTATTTCCATTGCACCCCAATACTATTGCATTGACTTGCATTGGTTTTGCATTCTATTTTCATTGCACCCCAATACTATTGCATTTATTTGAATTGGTTTTGCATTCTATTTCCATTGCACCCCAATAC
Source organism: Anolis sagrei (assembly GCF_037176765.1). Taxonomy (NCBI): domain Eukaryota; kingdom Metazoa; phylum Chordata; class Lepidosauria; order Squamata; family Anolidae; genus Anolis; species Anolis sagrei. The sequence continues at coordinate 30,343,868 of NC_090030.1, read as the reverse complement.
TTTTGCATTGATTTGCATCTGTTGTGCATTCTATAGCCATTGCACCCTTAAACTTTGCATTAACTTCCATTGATTTTGCATTCTATTTCCCTTGCACCCCAATACTTTTGCATTGACATGCATTGATTTTGCATTCTATTTCCATTGCACCCCAATACTTTTGCATTGACTTGCATTGGTTTTGCATTCTATTTTCATTGCACCCAAATACTATTGCATGTATTTGCATTGGTTTTGCATTCTATTTCCATTGCACCCCTATACTTTTGTATTTATTTGCATCTGTTGTGCATTCTTTTTCCATTGCACCCTAAAACTTTGCATTGACTTGCATTGATTTTGCATTTTATTTCCCTTGCACCCCAATACATTTGCTTTTATTTGCATTGGTTTTGCATTCTATTTCCACTGCACACCAATACTTTTGCATTTATTTGCATTGGTTTTGTATTCTATTTCCATTACACCCCAATATCTTTGCATTTACTTGCCATGATTTTGCATTCTATTTCCACTGCACCCCAATACATTTGCATTGACTTGCATTGGTTTTGCCTTCTCTTTCCAGAGTACCTCAATACTTTTGCATTGACATGCATTGATTTTGCATTCTATTTCCATTGCACCACAATACTTTTGCATTGACTTGCATTGGTTTTGCATTCTATTTTCATTGCACCCCAATATTATTGCATTATCTGCATTGGTTTTGCATTCTATTTCCATTACACCCCAATACTTTTGCATTGACATGCATTGATTTTGCATTCTATTTCCATTGCACTCCATTACGTTTGCATTGACTTGCATTGGTTTTGCATTCTATTTTCATTGCACCCCAATACTATTGCATTTATTTGCATTGGTTTTGCATTCTATTTCCATTGCACCCCAATAAATTGCATTTATTTGCATCTGTTGTGCATTGTATTGCCATTGCACGCTAAAACTTTGCATGTACTTGCCTTGATTTTGCATTCTATTTCCCTTGCACCCCAATACATTTGCATTGACTTGCATTGGTTTTGCCTTCTATTTCCAATGTACCCCAATACTTTTCCATTGACATGCATTGATTTTGCATTCTATTTCCATTGCACCCCAATACTATTGCATTGACTTGCATTGATTTTGCATTCTATTTTCATTGCACCCCAATATTATTGCATTTATTTGCCTTGGTTTTGCATTCTATTTTCATTGCACCCCAATATTATTGCATTTATTTGCGTTGGTTTTGCATTCTATTTCCATTGCACCCCAATACTTTTGCATTTATTTGCATTTTTCATTCTTTTTCTATTGGACCCCAATAATTTTGCATTTATTTGCATTCGTTTTGCATTCTATTTCCATTGCACCCTAATACCTTTGCATTTACTTGCCTTGATTTTGCATTCTATTTCCACTGCACCCCAATACATTTGCATTGACTTGCATTGGTTTTGCCTACTCTTTCCAAAGTACCTCAATACTTTTGCATTGACATGCATTGATTTTGCATTCTATTTCCATTGCACCAGAATACTTTTGCATTGACTTGCATTGGTTTTGCATTCTATTTTCATTGCACCCCAATACTATTGCATTATTTGCATTGGTTTTGCATTCAATTTCCATTGCACCCCAATACTTTTGCATTGACATGTATTGATTTTGCATTCTATTTCCATTGCACTCCATTACTTTTGCATTTATTTGCATTGGTTTTGCATTCTATTTCCATTGCACCCCAATAAATTGCATTTATTTGCTTCTGTTGTGCATTCTATTGCCATTGCATGCTAAAACTTTGCATTTACTTGCATTGATTTTGCATTCTATTTCCCTTGCACCCCAATACTTTTGCATTGACATGCATTGATTTTGCATTCTATTTACATTGCACCACAATACTTTTGCATTGACTTGCATTGGCTTTGCATTCTATTTTCATTGCACCCCAATTTTTGCATTATTTGCATTGGTTTTGCATTCTATTTCCATTGCACCCCAATACTTTTGCATTGACATGCATTGATTTTGCATTCTATTTCCATTGCACTCCATTACGTTTGCATTGACTTGCATTGGTTTTGCATTCTATTTTCATTGCACCCCAATACTATTGCATTTATTTGCATTGGTTTTGCATTCTATTTCCATTGCACCCCAATAAATTGCATTTATTTGCATCTGTTGTGCTTTTATTGCCATTGCACGCTAAAACTTTGCATGTACTTGCCTTGATTTTGCATTCTATTTCCCTTGCACCCCAATACATTTGCATTGACTTGCATTGGTTTTGCCTTCTATTTCCAATGTACCCCAATACTTTTCCATTGACATGCATTGATTTTGCATTCTATTTCCATTGCACCCCAATACTATTGCATTGACTTGCATTGATTTTGCATTCTATTTTCATTGCACCCCAATATTATTGCATTTATTTGCGTTGGTTTTGCATTCTATTTTCATTGCACCCCAATATTATTGCATTTATTTGCGTTGGTTTTGCATTCTATTTCCATTGCACCCCAATACTTTTGCATTTATTTGCATTTTTCATTCTTTTTCTATTGGACCCCAATAATTTTGCATTTATTTGCATTGGTTTTGCATTCTATTTCCATTGCACCCTAATACCTTTGCATTTACTTGCCTTGATTTTGCATTCTATTTCCCCTGCACCCCAATACATTTGCATTGACTTGCATTGGTTTTGCCTACTCTTTCCAAAGTACCTCAATACTTTTGCATTGACATGCATTGATTTTGCATTCTATTTCCATTGCACCAGAATACTTTTGCATTGACTTGCATTGGTTTTGCATTCTATTTTCATTGCACCCCAATACTATTGCATTATTTGCATTGGTTTTGCATTCAATTTCCATTGCACCCCAATACTTTTGCATTGACATGTATTGATTTTGCATTCTATTTCCATTGCACTCCATTACTTTTGCATTTATTTGCATTGGTTTTGCATTCTATTTCCATTGCACCCCAATAAATTGCATTTATTTGCTTCTGTTGTGCATTCTATTGCCATTGCATGCTAAAACTTTGCATTTACTTGCATTGATTTTGCATTCTATTTCCCTTGCACCCCAATACTTTTGCATTGACATGCATTGATTTTGCATTCTATTTACATTGCACCACAATACTTTTGCATTGACTTGCATTGGCTTTGCATTCTATTTTCATTGCACCCCAATACTTTTGCATTGACTTGCATTGGTTTTGCCTTCTATTTCCAATGTACCCCAATACTTTTCCATCTATATGCATTGATTTTGCATTCTATTTCCATTGCACTCCATTACTTTTGCATTGACTTGCATTGGTTTTGCATTCTATTTTCATTGCACCCCAATACTATTGCATTTATTTGCATTGGTTTTGCATTCTATTTCCATTGCACCCCAATAAATTGCATTTATTTGCATCTGTTGTGCATTCTATTGCCATTGCACGCTAAAACTTTGCATTTACTTGCATTGATTTTGCATTCTATTTCCCTTGCACCCTAATACATTTGCATTGACTTGCATTGGTTTTGCCTTCTATTTCCAATGTACCCCAATACTTTTCCATTGACATGCATTGATTTTGCATTCTATTGCCATTGCACCCTAAAACTTTGCATTGACTTGCATTTATTTTGCATTCTATTTCGATTGCAACCCAATACTTTTGCATTTATTTGCATTTTTCTTTATTTTTCTATTGGACCCCAATACTTTTGCATTTATTATCATTGATTTTGTATTCTATTTCCATAGCACCCCAATACTTTTGCATTTATTTGCATTGGTTTTGCATTCTATTTCCATTGCACCGTAATACCTTTGCATTTACTTGCATTTATTTTGCATTCTATTTCCACTGCACCCCAATAAATTTGCATTGATTTGCTTTGGTTTTGTCTTCACTTTCCAAAGTACCCCAATACTTTTGCATTGATATGCATTGATTTTTCATTCTATTTCCATTGCACCACAATACTTTTGCAATGACTTGCATTGGCTTTGCATTCTATTTTCATTGCACCCCAATACTATTGCATTATTTGCATTGGTTTTGCATTCTATTTCCACTGCACCCCAATTCTTTTGCATTGACATGCATTGATTTTGCATTCTATTTCCATTGCAACCCCAATAAATTGTGTTTATTTGCATCTGTTGTGCATTCTATTGCCATTGCACCCGAATACCTTTGCATTTACTTGCATTGATTTTGCATTCTATTTCCCTTGCACCCCAATACTTTTGCATTGACTTGCATTGGTTTTGCCTTCTATTTCCAATGTACCCCAATACTTTTCCATCTATATGCATTGATTTTTCATTCTATTTCCATTGCACTCCATTACTTTTGCATTGACTTGCATTGGATTTGCATTCTATTTTCATTGCACCCCAATACTATTGCATTTATTTGTATTGGTTTTGCATTCTATTTCCATTGCACCCCAATAAATTGCATTTATTTGCGTCTGTTGTGCATTCTATTGCCATTGCACTCCAATTCTTCTGCATTTACTTGCATTGATTTTGCATTCTATTTCCCTTGCACCCCAATACATTTGCATTGACTTGCATTGGTTTTGCCTTCTATTTCCAATGTACCCCAATACTTTTCCATTGACATGCATTGATTTTGCATTCTATTTCCATTGCACCCCAATACTATTGCATTGACTTGCATTGGTTTTGCATTCTATTTTCATTGTACCCCAATACTATTGCATTTATTTGCATTGGTTTTGCATTCTATTTCCATTGCACCCCAATACATTTGCATTTATTTGCATCTGTTGTGCATCCTATTACCATTGCACCCTAAAACTTTGCATTTACTTGCATTTATTTTGCATTCTATTTCCATTGCACCCCAATACTTTTGCATTCATTTACATTTTTCATTCTTTTTCTATTGGACCCCAATAATTTTGCATTTATTTGCATCGGTTTTGCATTCTATTTCCATTGCACCCTAATACCTTTGCATTTACTTGCATTGGTTTTGCCTTCTCTTTCCAGAGTACCTCAATACTTTTGCATTGACATGCATTGATTTAGCATTTTATTTCCATTGCACCCCAATACTTTTGCATTGACTTGCATTGGTTTTGCATTCTATTTCCATTGCACCCCAATACTTTTGCATTGACTTGCATTGGTTTTGCCTTCTATTTCCAATGTACCCCAATACTTTTCCATTGACATGCATTGATTTTGCATTCTATTTCCATTGCACCCTAATTCTTTTGCATTTATTATCATTGATTTTGCATTCTATTTCCATAGCACCCCAATACTTTTGCATTTATTTGCATTGGTTTTGCATTCTATTTCCCTTGCACCCCAATACTTTTGCATTGCCTTGTATTGGTTTTGCCTTCTATTTCCAATGTACCCCAATACTTTTCCATTGACATGCATTGATTTTGCATTCTATTTCCATTGCACCCCAATACTATTGCATTGACTTGCATTGGTTTTGCATTCTGTTTTCATTGCACCCCAATACTATTGCATTTATTTGCATTGGTTTTGCATTCTATTTCCATTGCACCCCAATACATTTGCATTTATTTGCATCTGTTGTGCATTCTATTTCCATTGCACCCTCAAACTTTGCATGTACTTGCATTGATTTTGCATTCTATTTCCATTGCACCCCAATACATTTGCATTTATTTGCATTGGTTTTGCATTCTATTTCCACTGCACCCCAATACTTTTGCATTTATTTGCATTGGTTTTGTATTCTATTTCCATTATACCCCAATATCTTTGCATTTACTTGCCATGATTTTGCATTCTATTTCCACTGCACCCCAATACATTTGCATTGAGTTGCATTGGTTTTGCCTTCTCTTTCCAAAGTACCCCAATACTTTTGCATTGACATGCATTGATTTTGCATTCTATTTCCATTGCACCACAATACTTTTGCATTGACTTGCCTTGTTTTTGCATTCTATTTTCATTGCACCCCAATACTATTGCATTATTTGCATTGGTTTTGCATTCTATTTCCATTGCACCCCAAAACTTTTGCATTGATATGCATTGATTTTGCATTCTATTTCCCCTGCACCCCAATACTTTTGCATTTATCTGCATTGGTTTTGCATTCTATTTCCATTACACCTCAATACATTTGCATTTACTTGCCTTGATTTTGCATTCTATTTCCACTGCACCCCAATACATTTGCATTGACTTGCATTTGTTTTGCCTTCTCTTTCCAAAGTACCCCAATACTTTTGCATTGACATGCATTGATTTTGCATTCTATTTCCATTGCACCACAATACTTTTGCATTGACTTGCCTTGTTTTTGCATTCTATTTTCATTGCACCCCAATACTATTGCATTATTTGCATTGGTTTTGCATTCAATTTCCATTGCACCCCAATACTTTTGCATTGACATGCATTGATTTTGCATTCTATTTCCATTGCACCCTAATTCTTTTGCATTTATTATCATTGATTTTGCATTCTATTTCCATAGCACCCCAATACTTTTGCATTTATTTGCATTGCTTTTGCATCCTATTTCTATTGCACCCCAATACCTTTGCATTTACTTGCCTTGATTTTGCATTCTATTTCCACTGTACCCCAATACTTTTGCAATGACATGCATTGATTTTGGAGTTTGTTTCCATTGCACCCCAATACTTTTGCATTGACTTGCATTGGTTTTGCATTCTATCTCCATTGCACCCTAAAACTTTGCATTTACTTGCATTTATTTTGCATTCTATTTCCATTACACCCCAATACTTTTGCATTGACATGCATTAATTTTGCATTCAATTTCCATTGCAACCCAATACTTTTAGATATATTTGAATTGATTTTGCATTCTATTTCCCTTTCACTCCAATACTTTTGCATTGACATGCATTGATTTTGCATTCTATTTCCATTGCACCACAATACTTTTGCATTGACTTGCCTTGTTTTTGCATTCTATTTTCATTGCACCCCAATACTATTGCATTATTTGCATTGGTTTTGCATTCTATTTCCATTGCACCCCAATACTTTTGCATTGACATGCATTGATTTTGCATTCTATTTCCATTGCACCCCAATTCTTTCGCATTTATTATCATTGATTTTGCATTCTATATCCCTAGCACCCCAATACTTTTGCATTTATTTGCATTGGTTTTGCATTCTATTTCCATTGCACCCCAATACCTTTGCATTTACTTGCCTTGATTTTGCATTCTATTTCCACTGTACCCCTATACTTTTGCATTGACATGCACTGATTTTGCATTTTATTTCCATTGCAACCCAATACTTTTGCATTGACTTGCATTGGTTTTGCATTCTATTTCCATTGCACCCTAAATCTTTGTATTGACTTGCATTGATTTGGCATTCTATTTCCCTTGCACCCCAATACTTTTGCATTGACTTGCATTGGTTTTGCCTTCTATTTCCAATGTACCCCAATACTCTTCCATTGACATGCATTGATTTTGCATTCTATTTCCATTGCACCCCAATACTATTGCATTGACTTGCATTGGTTTTGCATTCTATTTTCATTGCACCCCAATACTATTGCATTTATTTGAATTGGTTTTGCATTCTATTTCCATTGCACCCCAATACTTTTGCATTGATTTGCATCTGTTGTGCATTCTATAGCCATTGCACCCTTAAACTTTGCATTAACTTCCATTGATTTTGCATTCTATTTCCCTTGCACCCCAATACTTTTGCATTGACATGCATTGATTTTGCATTCTATTTCCATTGCACCCCAATACTTTTGCATTGACTTGCATTGGTTTTGCATTCTATTTTCATTGCACCCAAATACTATTGCATGTATTTGCATTGGTTTTGCATTCTATTTCCATTGCACCCCTATACTTTTGTATTTATTTGCATCTGTTGTGCATTCTTTTTCCATTGCACCCTAAAACTTTGCATTTACTTGCATTGATTTTGCATTTTATTTCCCTTGCACCCCAATACATTTGCTTTTATTTGCATTGGTTTTGCATTGTATTTCCACTGCACACCAATACTTTTGCATTTATTTGCATTGGTTTTGTATTCTATTTCCATTACACCCCAATATCTTTGCATTTACTTGCCATGATTTTGCATTCTATTTCCACTGCACCCCAATACATTTGCATTGACTTGCATTGGTTTTGCCTTCTCTTTCCAGAGTACCTCAATACTTTTGCATTAACATGCATTGATTTTGCATTCTATTTCCATTCCACCACAATACTTTTGCATTGACTTGCATTGGTTTTGCATTCTATTTTCATTGCACCCCAATATTATTGCATTATCTGCATTGGTTTTGCATTCTATTTCCATTGCACCCCAATACTTTTGCATTGACATGCATTGATTTTGCATTCTATTTCCATTGCACCCCAATACTATTGCATTGACTTGCATTGGTTTTGCATTCTATTTTCATTGCACCCCAATACTATTGCATTTATTTGCGTTGGTTTTGCATTCTATTTCCATTGCACCCCAATACATTTGCATTTATTTGCATCTGTTGTGCATTCTATTTCCACTGCACCCTAAAACTTTGCATTTACTTGCATTGATTTTGCATTCTATTTCCCTTGCACCCTATTGATTTTGCATTCTATTTCCATTGCCCCCAATACTTTTGCATTGACTTGCATTGATTTTGCATTCAATTTCCATTGCAACCCAATACTTTTACATATATTTGCATTGATTTTGCATTCTATTCCCCTTTCACTCCAATACTTTTGCATTTACTTGCATTGATTTTGCATTCTATTTCCATTGCACCCCAATTCTTCTGCATTTATTATCATTGATTTTGCATTCTATTTACATAGCACCCCAATACTTTTGCATTTATTTGCATTGGTTTTGCATTCTTTTTCCATTGAACCCATTACATTTGCATTTACTTGCCTTGATTTTGCATTCTATTTCCACTGTACCCCAATACTTTTGCATTGACATGCATTGATTTTGCATTCTATTTCCATTGCACCCCAATACTTTTGCATTGACTTGCTTTGTTTTTGCATTCTATTTTCATTGCACCCCAATACTATTGCAGTTATTTGCATTTGTTTTGCATCCTATTTCCATTGCACCCCAATACTTTTGCATTTATTTGCATCTGTTGTGCATTCTTTTTCCTTTGCACCCTAAAACTTTGCATTTACTTGCATTGATTTTGCATTCTATTTCCCTTGCACCCCAATACTTTTGCATTTATTTGCATTTTTTGCATTCTTTTTCTATTGCACCCCAATAGTTTTGCATTGACTTGCATTGATTTTGCATTCAATTTCCATTGCAACCCAATACTTTTACATATATTTGCATTGATTTTGCATACTATTTCCATTGCATCCCAATACTTTTGCATTGATTTGCAATGATTTTAAATTCTTTTTCTATTGCACCGCAATGCTTTTACATTTATTTGCATTGGTTTTTTTGTTCTATTTCAATTGCACCCCAATACTTTTGCATTGATTTGCATTGGTTTTTGCATTCTATTTCTACTGCATCCCAATACTTTTGCATTTACTTGCATTGGATTTTCATTCTATTCCCATTGCACCCCAATACCTTTGCATTTACTTGCCTTGATTTTGCATTCTATTTCCACTGCACCCCAATACATTTGCATTGACTGGCATTGGTTTTGCCTTCTATTTCCAATGTACACCAATACTTTTGCGTTGACATGCATTGATTTTGCCTTCTATTTCCATTGCACCCCAATACTTTTGTATTGACTTGCATTGGTTTGCATTCTATTTTCATTGCACCCCAATACTTTTGCATTGACATGCATTGATATTGCATTTATTTGTATTTGTTTTGCATTCTATTTCCATTGCACCCTAACACTTTTGCATGTAATTGCATTGATTTTGCATTCTATTTCCATTGAACCCCAATACTTTTGCATTGACTTGCATTAATTTTGCATTCTATTTCCCTTTTACCACAATACTTTTGCATTGACAAGCATTGATTTTGCATTCTATTTCCATTGCACCAAAATACTTTTGCATTGATTTATTGATTTGCATTGATTTTGCATTCTATTTCCACTGCACCCCAATACATTTGCATTGACTTTGCATTGGTTTTGCCTTCTCTTTCCAAAGTACCCCAATACGTTTGCGTTGACATGCATTGATTTTGCATTCTATTTCCATTGCACCACAATTCTTTTGCATTGACTTGCCTTGTTTTTGCATTCTATTTTCATTGCACCCCAATACTATTGCATTATTTGCATTGGTTTTGCATTCTATTTCCATTGCACCCCAATACTTTTGCATTTATTATCATTGATTTTGTATTCTATTTCCATAGCACCCCAATACTTTTGCATTTATTTGCATTGGTTTTGCATTCTATTTCCATTGCACCCGAAAACCTTTGCATTTACTTGCCTTGATTTTGCATTCTATTTCCACTGTACCCCAATACTTTTGCATTGACATGCATTGATTTTGTGAGTTTATTTCCATTGCACCCCAATACTTTTGCATTGACTTGCATTGGTTTTGCCTTCTATTTCCAATGTACCCCAATACTTTTCCATCTATATGCATTGATTTTGCATTCTATTTCCATTGCACCCCAATACTATTGCATTGACTTGCATTGGTTTTGCATTCTATTTTCATTGCACCCCAATACTATTGCATTTATTTGCGTTGGTTTTGCATTCTATTTCCATTGAACCCCAATACATTTGCATTTATTTGCATCTGTTGTGAATTCTATTTCCATTGCACCCCAATACTTTTGCATTGACATGCACTGATTTAGCATTTTATTTCCATTGCACCCCAATACTTTTGCATTGACTTGCATTGGTTTTGCATTCTATTTCCATTGCACCCCAATACTTTTGCATTGACTTGCATTGGTTTTGCCTTCTATTTCCAATGTACCCCAATACTTTTCCATTGACATGCATTGATTTTGCATTCTATTTCCATTGCACCCTAATTCTTTTGCATTTATTATCATTGATTTTGCATTCTATTTCCATAGCACCCCAATACTTTTGCATTTATTTGCATTTGTTTTGCATTCTATTTCCCTTGCACCCCAATACTTTTGCATTGCCTTGCATTGGTTTTGCCTTCTATTTCCAATGTACCCCAATACTTTTCCATTGACATGCATTGATTTTGCATTCTATTTCCATTGCACCCCAATACTATTGCATTGACTTGCATTGGTTTTGCATTCTGTTTTCATTGCACCCCAATACTATTGCATTTATTTGCGTTGGTTTTGCATTCTATTTCCATTGCACCCCAATACATTTGCATTTATTTGCATCTGTTGTGCATTCTATTTCCATTGCACCCTCAAACTTTGCATGTACTTGCATTGATTTTGCATTCTATTTCCATTGCACCCCAATACATTTGCATTTATTTGCATTGGTTTTGCATTCTATTTCCACTGCACCCCAATACTTTTGCATTTATCTGCATTGGTTTTGCATTCTATTTCCATTACACCTCAATACATTTGCATTTACTTGCCTTGATTTTGCATTCTATTTCCACTGCACCCCAATAGATTTGCATTTATTTGCATTGGTTTTGCATTCTATTTCCACTGTACCCCAATACTTTTGCATTGACATGCATTGATTTTGCATTCTATTTCCATTGCACCCCAATACTTTTGCATTGACTTGCTTTGTTTTTGCATTCTATTTTCATTGCACCCCAATACTATTGCAGTTATTTGCATTTGTTTTGCATCCTATTTCCATTGCACCCCAATACTTTTGCATTTATTTGCATCTGTTGTGCATTCTTTTTCCTTTGCACCCTAAAACTTTGCATTTACTTGCATTGATTTTGCATTCTATTTCCCTTGCACCCCAATACTTTTGCATTTATTTGCATTTTTTGCATTCTTTTTCTATTGCACCCCAATAGTTTTGCATTGACTTGCATTGATTTTGCATTCAATTTCCATTGCAACCCAATACTTTTACATATATTTGCATTGATTTTGCATACTATTTCCATTGCATCCCAATACTTTTGCATTGATTTGCAATGATTTTAAATTCTTTTTCTATTGCACCGCAATGCTTTTACATTTATTTGCATTGGTTTTTTTGTTCTATTTCAATTGCACCCCAATACTTTTGCATTGATTTGCATTGGTTTTTGCATTCTATTTCTACTGCATCCCAATACTTTTGCATTTACTTGCATTGGATTTTCATTCTATTTCCATTGCACCCCAATACTTTTGCATTTACTTGCCTTGATTTTGCATTCTATTTCCACTGCACCCCAATACATTTGCATTGACTGGCATTGGTTTTGCCTTCTATTTCCAATGTACACCAATACTTTTGCGTTGACATGCATTGATTTTGCCTTCTATTTCCATTGCACCCCAATACTTTTGTATTGACTTGCATTGGTTTGCATTCTATTTTCATTGCACCCCAATACTTTTGCATTGACATGCATTGATATTGCATTTATTTGTATTTGTTTTGCATTCTATTTCCATTGCACCCTAACACTTTTGCATGTAATTGCATTGATTTTGCATTCTATTTCCATTGAACCCCAATACTTTTGCATTGACTTGCATTAATTTTGCATTCTATTTCCCTTTTACCACAATACTTTTGCATTGACAAGCATTGATTTTGCATTCTATTTCCATTGCACCAAAATACTTTTGCATTGATTTATTGATTTGCATTGATTTTGCATTCTATTTCCACTGCACCCCAATACATTTGCATTGACTTTGCATTGGTTTTGCCTTCTCTTTCCAAAGTACCCCAATACTATTGCATTGACTTGCATTGATTTTGCATTCTGTTTTCATTGCACCCCAATACTATTGCATTTATTTGCGTTGGTTTTGCATTCTATTTCCATTGCACCCCAATACATTTGCATTTATTTGCATCTGTTGTGCATTCTATTTCCATTGCACCCTCAAACTTTGCATGTACTTGCATTGATTTTGCATTCTATTTCCATTGCACCCCAATACATTTGCATTTATTTGCATTGGTTTTGCATTCTATTTCCACTGCACCCCAATACTTTTGCATTTATCTGCATTGGTTTTGCATTCTATTTCCATTACACCTCAATACATTTGCATTTACTTGCCTTGATTTTGCATTCTATTTCCACTGCACCCCAATACATTTGCATTGACTTGCATTTGTTTTGCCTTCTCTTTCCAAAGTACCCCAATACTTTTGCATTGACATGCATTGATTTTGCATTCTATTTCCATTGCACCACAATACTTTTGCATTGACTTGCCTTGTTTTTGCATTCTATTTTCATTGCACCCCAATACTATTGCATTATTTGCATTGGTTTTGCATTCTATTTCCATTGCATCCCAATACTTTTGCATTGATTTGCAATGATTTTAAATTCTTTTTCTATTGCACCGCAATGCTTTTACATTTATTTGCATTGGTTTTTTTGTTCTATTTCAATTGCACCCCAATACTTTTGCATTGATTTGCATTGGTTTTTGCATTCTATTTCTACTGCATCCCAATACTTTTGCATTTACTTGCATTGGATTTTCATTCTATTTCCATTGCACCCCAATACTTTTGCATTTACTTGCCTTGATTTTGCATTCTATTTCCACTGCACCCCAATACATTTGCATTGACTGGCATTGGTTTTGCCTTCTATTTCCAATGTACACCAATACTTTTGCGTTGACATGCATTGATTTTGCCTTCTATTTCCATTGCACCCCAATACTTTTGTATTGACTTGCATTGGTTTGCATTCTATTTTCATTGCACCCCAATACTTTTGCATTGACATGCATTGATATTGCATTTATTTGTATTTGTTTTGCATTCTATTTCCATTGCACCCTAACACTTTTGCATGTAATTGCATTGATTTTGCATTCTATTTCCATTGAACCCCAATACTTTTGCATTGACTTGCATTAATTTTGCATTCTATTTCCCTTTTACCACAATACTTTTGCATTGACAAGCATTGATTTTGCATTCTATTTCCATTGCACCAAAATACTTTTGCATTGATTTATTGATTTGCATTGATTTTGCATTCTATTTCCACTGCACCCCAATACATTTGCATTGACTTTGCATTGGTTTTGCCTTCTCTTTCCAAAGTACCCCAATACTATTGCATTGACTTGCATTGATTTTGCATTCTGTTTTCATTGCACCCCAATACTATTGCATTTATTTGCGTTGGTTTTGCATTCTATTTCCATTGCACCCCAATACATTTGCATTTATTTGCATCTGTTGTGCATTCTATTTCCATTGCACCCTCAAACTTTGCATGTACTTGCATTGATTTTGCATTCTATTTCCATTGCACCCCAATACATTTGCATTTATTTGCATTGGTTTTGCATTCTATTTCCACTGCACCCCAATACTTTTGCATTTATCTGCATTGGTTTTGCATTCTATTTCCATTACACCTCAATACATTTGCATTTACTTGCCTTGATTTTGCATTCTATTTCCACTGCACCCCAATACATTTGCATTGACTTGCATTTGTTTTGCCTTCTCTTTCCAAAGTACCCCAATACTTTTGCATTGACATGCATTGATTTTGCATTCTATTTCCATTGCACCACAATACTTTTGCATTGACTTGCCTTGTTTTTGCATTCTATTTTCATTGCACCCCAATACTATTGCATTATTTGCATTGGTTTTGCATTCTATTTCCATTGCACCCCAATACTTTTGCATTTATTATCATTGATTTTGTATTCTATTTCCATAGCACCCCAATACTTTTGCATTTATTATCATTGATTTTGTATTCTATTTCCATTGTACCCGAAAACCTTTGCATTTACTTGCCTTGATTTTGCATTCTATTTCCACTGTACCCCAATACTTTTGCATTGACATGCATTGATTTTGTGAGTTTATTTCCATTGCACCCCAATACTTTTGCATTGACTTGCATTGGTTTTGCCTTCTATTTCCAATGTACCCCAATACTTTTCCATCTATATGCATTGATTTTGCATTCTATTTCCATTGCACCCCAATACTATTGCATTGACTTGCATTGGTTTTGCATTCTATTTTCATTGCACCCCAATACTATTGCATTTATTTGCGTTGGTTTTGCATTCTATTTCCATTGAACCCCAATACATTTGCATTTATTTGCATCTGTTGTGAATTCTATTTCCATTGCACCCCAATACTTTTGCATTGACATGCACTGATTTAGCATTCTATTTCCATTGCACCCCAATACTTTTGCATTGACTTGCATTGGTTTTGCCTTCTATTTCCAATGTACCCCAATACTTTTCCATTGACATGCATTGATTTTGCATTCTATTTCCATTGCACCCTAATTCTTTTGCATTTATTATCATTGATTTTGCATTCTATTTCCATAGCACCCCAATACTTTTGCATTTATTTGCATTGGTTTTGCATTCTATTTCCCTTGCACCCCAATACTTTTGCATTGCCTTGCATTGGTTTTGCCTTCTATTTCCAATGTACCCCAATACTTTTCCATTGACATGCATTGATTTTGCATTCTATTTCCATTGCACCCCAATACTATTGCATTGACTTGCATTGGTTTTGCATTCTGTTTTCATTGCACCCCAATACTATTGCATTTATTTGCGTTGGTTTTGCATTCTATTTCCATTGCACCCCAATACATTTGCATTTATTTGCATCTGTTGTGCATTCTATTTCCATTGCACCCTCAAACTTTGCATGTACTTGCATTGATTTTGCATTCTATTTCCATTGCACCCCAATACATTTGCATTTATTTGCATTGGTTTTGCATTCTATTTCCACTGCACCCCAATACTTTTGCATTTATCTGTATTGGTTTTGCATTCTATTTCCATTACACCTCAATACATTTGCATTTACTTGCCTTGATTTTGCATTCTATTTCCACTGCACCCCAATACATTTGCATTGACTTGCATTTGTTTTGCCTTCTCTTTCCAAAGTACCCCAATACTTTTGCATTGACATGCATTGATTTTGCATTCTATTTCCATTGCACCACAATACTTTTGCATTGACTTGCCTTGTTTTTGCATTCTATTTTCATTGCACCCCAATACTATTGCATTATTTGCATTGGTTTTGCATTCTATTTCCATTGCACCCCAAAACTTTTGCATTGATATGCATTGATTTTGCATTCTATTTCCACTGCACCCCAATACTTTTGCATTTATCTGCATTGGTTTTGCATTCTATTTCCATTACACCTCAATACATTTGCATTTACTTGCCTTGATTTTGCATTCTATTTCCACTGCACCCCAATACATTTGCATTGACTTGCATTTGTTTTACCTTCTCTTTCCAAAGTACCCCAATACTTTTGCATTGACATGCATTGATTTTGCATTCTATTTCCATTGCACCACAATACTTTTGCATTGACTTGCCTTGTTTTTGCATTCTATTTTCATTGCACCCCAATACTATTGCATTATTTGCATTGGTTTTGCATTCAATTTCCATTGCACCCCAATACTTTTGCATTGACATGCATTGATTTTGCATTCTATTTCCATTGCACCCTAATTCTTTTGCATTTTTTATCATTGATTTTGCATTCTATTTCCATAGCACCCCAATACTTTTGCATTTATTTGCATTGCTTTTGCATCCTATTTCTATTGCACCCCAATACCTTTGCATTTACTTTCCTTGATTTTGCATTCTATTTCCACTGTACCCCAATACTTTTGCAATGACATGCATTGATTTTGGAGTTTGTTTCCATTGCACCCCAATACTTTTGCATTGACTTGCATTGGTTTTGCATTCTATCTCCATTGCACCCTAAAACTTTGCATTTACTTGCATTTATTTTGCATTCTATTTCCATTACACCCCAATACTTTTGCATTGACATGCATTAATTTTGCATTCAATTTCCATTTCAACCCAATACTTTTAGATATATTTGAATTGATTTTGCATTCTATTTCCCTTTCACTCCAATACTTTTGCATTGACATGCATTGATTTTGCATTCTATTTCCATTGCACCACAATACTTTTGCATTGACTTGCCTTGTTTTTGCATTCTATTTTCATTGCACCCCAATACTATTGCATTATTTGCATTGGTTTTGCATTCTATTTCCATTGCACCCCAATACTTTTGCATTGACATGCATTGATTTTGCATTCTATTTCCATTGCACCCCAATTCTTTTGCATTTATTATCATTGATTTTGCATTCTATTTCCCTAGCACCCCAATACTTTTGCATTTATTTGCATTGGTTTTGCATTCTATTTCCATTGCTCCCCAATACCTTTGCATTTACTTGCCTTGATTTTGCATTCTATTTCCACTGTACCCCTATACTTTTGCATTGACATGCACTGATTTTGCATTTTATTTCCATTGCACCCCAATACTTTTGCATTGACTTGCATTGGTTTTGCATTCTATTTCCATTGCACCCTAAATCTTTGTATTGACTTGCATTGATTTGGCATTCTATTTCCCTTGCACCCCAATACTTTTGCATTGACTTGCATTGGTTTTGCCTTCTATTTCCAATGTACCCCAATACTCTTCCATTGACATGCATTGATTTTGCATTCTATTTCCATTGCACCCCAATACTATTGCATTGACTTGCATTGGTTTTGCATTCTATTTTCATTGCACCCCAATACTATTGCATTTATTTGAATTGGTTTTGCATTCTATTTCCATTGCACCCCAATACTTTTGCATTGATTTGCATCTGTTGTGCATTCTATAGCCATTGCACCCTTAAACTTTGCATTAACTTCCATTGATTTTGCATTCTATTTCCCTTGCACCCCAATACTTTTGCATTGACATGCATTGATTTTGCATTCTATTTCCATTGCACCCCAATACTTTTGCATTGACTTGCATTGGTTTTGCATTCTATTTTCATTGCACCCAAATACTATTGCATGTATTTGCATTGGTTTTGCATTCTATTTCCATTGCACCCATATACTTTTGTATTTATTTGCATCTGTTGTGCATTCTTTTTCCATTGCACCCTAAAACTTTGCATTTACTTGCATTGATTTTGCATTTTATTTCCCTTGCACCCCAATACATTTGCTTTTATTTGCATTGGTTTTGCATTCTATTTCCACTGCACCCCAATACTTTTGCATTTATTTGCATTGGTTTTGTATTCTATTTCCATTACACCCCAATATCTTTGCATTTACTTGACATGATTTTGCATTCTATTTCCACTGCACCCCAATACATTTGCATTGACTTGCATTGGTTTTGCCTTCTCTTTCCAGAGTACCTCAATACTTTTGCATTGACATGCATTGATTTTGCATTCTATTTCCATTGCACCACAATACTTTTGCATTGACTTGCATTGGTTTTGCATTCTATTTTCATTGCACCCCAATATTATTGCATTATCTGCATTGGTTTTGCATTCTATTTCCATTGCACCCCAATACTTTTGCATTGACATGCATTGATTTTGCATTCTATTTCCATTGCACTCCATTACTTTTGCATTGACTTGCATTGGTTTTGCATTCTATTTTCATTGCACCCCAATACTATTGCATTTATTTGTATTGGTTTTGCATTCTATTTCCATTGCACCCCAATAAATTGCATTTATTTGCATCTGTTGTGCATTGTATTGCCATTGCACGCTAAAACTTTGCATGTACTTGCCTTGATTTTGCATTCTATTTCCCTTGCACCCCAATACATTTGCATTGACTTGCATTGGTTTTGCCTTCTATTTCCAATGTACCCCAATACTTTTCCATTGACATGCATTGATTTTGCATTCTATTTCCATTGCACCCCAATACTATTGCATTGACTTGCATTGATTTTGCATTCTATTTTCATTGCACCCCAATATTATTGCATTTATTTGCGTTGGTTTTGCATTCTATTTTCATTGCACCCCAATATTATTGCATTTATTTGCGTTGGTTTTGCATTCTATTTCCATTGCACCCCAATACTTTTGCATTTATTTGCATTTTTCATTCTTTTTCTATTGGACCCCAATAATTTTGCATTTATTTGCATTGGTTTTGCATTCTATTTCCATTGCACCCTAATACCTTTGCATTTACTTGTCTTGATTTTGCATTCTATTTCCACTGCACCCCAATACATTTGCATTGACTTGCATTGGTTTTGCCTACTCTTTCCAAAGTACCTCAATACTTTTGCATTGACATGCATTGATTTTGCATTCTATTTCCATTGCACCAGAATACTTTTGCATTGACTTGCATTGGTTTTGCATTCTATTTTCATTGCACCCCAATACTATTGCATTATTTGCATTGGTTTTGCATTCAATTTCCATTGCACCCCAATACTTTTGCATTGACATGTATTGATTTTGCATTCTATTTCCATTGCACTCCATTACTTTTGCATTTATTTGCATTGGTTTTGCATTCTATTTCCATTGCACCCCAATAAATTGCATTTATTTGCTTCTGTTGTGCATTCTATTGCCATTGCATGCTAAAACTTTGCATTTACTTGCATTGATTTTGCATTCTATTTCCCTTGCACCCCAATACTTTTGCATTGACATGCATTGATTTTGCATTCTATTTACATTGCACCACAATACTTTTGCATTGACTTGCATTGGCTTTGCATTCTATTTTCATTGCACCCCAATTTTTGCATTATTTGCATTGGTTTTGCATTCTATTTCCATTGCACCCCAATACTTTTGCATTGACATGCATTGATTTTGCATTCTATTTCCATTGCACCCCAATAAATTGCGTTTATTTGCATCTGTTGTGCATTCTATTTCCATTGCACCCTCAAACTTTGCATGTACTTGCATTGATTTTGCATTCTATTTCCATTGCACCCCAATACATTTGCATTTATTTGCATTGGTTTTGCATTCTATTTCCACTGCACCCCAATACTTTTGCATTTATCTGCATTGGTTTTGCATTCTATTTCCATTACACCTCAATACATTTGCATTTACTTGCCTTGATTTTGCATTCTATTTCCACTGCACCCCAATACATTTGCATTGACTTGCATTTGTTTTGCCTTCTCTTTCCAAAGTACCCCAATACTTTTGCATTGACATGCATTGATTTTGCATTCTATTTCCATTGCACCACAATACTTTTGCATTGACTTGCCTTGTTTTTGCATTCTATTTTCATTGCACCCCAATACTATTGCATTATTTGCATTGGTTTTGCATTCTATTTCCATTGCACCCCAAAACCTTTGCATTGATATGCATTGATTTTGCATTCTATTTCCACTGCACCCCAATACTTTTGCATTTATCTGCATTGGTTTTGCATTCTATTTCCATTACACCTCAATACATTTGCATTTACTTGCCTTGATTTTGCATTCTATTTCCACTGCACCCCAATACATTTGCATTGACTTGCATTTGTTTTACCTTCTCTTTCCAAAGTACCCCAATACTTTTGCATTGACATGCATTGATTTTGCATTCTATTTCCATTGCACCACAATACTTTTGCATTGACTTGCCTTGTTTTTGCATTCTATTTTCATTGCACCCCAATACTATTGCATTATTTGCATTGGTTTTGCATTCAATTTCCATTGCACCCCAATACTTTTGCATTGACATGCATTGATTTTGCATTCTATTTCCATTGCACCCTAATTCTTTTGCATTTTTTATCATTGATTTTGCATTCTATTTCCATAGCACCCCAATACTTTTGCATTTATTTGCATTGCTTTTGCATCCTATTTCTATTGCACCCCAATACCTTTGCATTTACTTGCCTTGATTTTGCATTCTATTTCCACTGTACCCCAATACTTTTGCAATGACATGCATTGATTTTGGAGTTTGTTTCCATTGCACCCCAATACTTTTGCATTGACTTGCATTGGTTTTGCATTCTATCTCCATTGCACCCTAAAACTTTGCATTTACTTGCATTTATTTTGCATTCTATTTCCATTACACCCCAATACTTTTGCATTGACATGCATTAATTTTGCATTCAATTTCCATTGCAACCCAATACTTTTAGATATATTTGAATTGATTTTGCATTCTATTTCCCTTTCACTCCAATACTTTTGCATTGACATGCATTGATTTTGCATTCTATTTCCATTGCACCACAATACTTTTGCATTGACTTGCCTTGTTTTTGCATTCTATTTTCATTGCACCCCAATACTATTGCATTATTTGCATTGGTTTTGCATTCTATTTCCATTGCACCCCAATACTTTTGCAATGACATGCATTGATTTTGCATTCTATTTCCATTGCACCCCAATTCTTTTGCATTTATTATCATTGATTTTGCATTCTATTTCCCTAGCACCCCAATACTTTTGCATTTATTTGCATTGGTTTTGCATTCTATTTCCATTGCTCCCCAATACCTTTGCATTTACTTGCCTTGATTTTGCATTCTATTTCCACTGTACCCCTATACTTTTGCATTGACATGCACTGATTTTGCATTTTATTTCCATTGCACCCCAATACTTTTGCATTGACTTGCATTGGTTTTGCATTCTATTTCCATTGCACCCTAAATCTTTGTATTGACTTGCATTGATTTGGCATTCTATTTCCCTTGCACCCCAATACTTTTGCATTGACTTGCATTGGTTTTGCCTTCTATTTCCAATGTACCCCAATACTCTTCCATTGACATGCATTGATTTTGCATTCTATTTCCATTGCACCCCAATACTATTGCATTGACTTGCATTGGTTTTGCATTCTATTTTCATTGCACCCCAATACTATTGCATTTATTTGAATTGGTTTTGCATTCTATTTCCATTGCACCCCAATACTTTTGCATTGATTTGCATCTGTTGTGCATTCTATAGCCATTGCACCCTTAAACTTTGCATTAACTTCCACTGATTTTGCATTCTATTTCCCTTGCACCCCAATACTTTTGCATTGACATGCATTGATTTTGCATTCTATTTCCATTGCACCCCAATACTATTGCATTATTTGCATTGGTTTTGCATTCTATTTCCATTGCACCCAATACTTTTGCATTGACATGCATTGATTTTGCATTCTATTTCCATTGCACCCCAATTCTTTTGCATTTATTATCATTGATTTTGCATTCTATTTCCCTAGCACCCCAATACTTTTGCATTTATTTGCATTGGTTTTGCATTCTATTTCCATTGCACCCCAATACCTTTGCATTTACTTGCCTTGATTTTGCATTCTATTTCCACTGTACCCCTATACTTTTGCATTGACATGCACTGATTTTGCATTTTATTTCCATTGCACCCCAATACTTTTGCATTGACTTGCATTGGTTTTGCATTCTATTTCCATTGCACCCTAAATCTTTGTATTGACTTGCATTGATTTGGCATTCTATTTCCCTTGCACCCCAATACTTTTGCATTGACTTGCATTGGTTTTGCCTTCTATTTCCAATGTACCCCAATACTCTTCCATTGACATGCATTGATTTTGCATTCTATTTCCATTGCACCCCAATACTATTGCATTGACTTGCATTGGTTTTGCATTCTATTTTCATTGCACCCCAATACTATTGCATTTATTTGAATTGGTTTTGCATTCTATTTCCATTGCACCCCAATACTTTTGCATTGATTTGCATCTGTTGTGCATTCTATAGCCATTGCACCCTTAAACTTTGCATTAACTTCCATTGATTTTGCATTCTATTTCCCTTGCACCCCAATACTTTTGCATTGACTTGCATTGGTTTTGCATTCTATTTTCATTGCACCCAAATACTATTGCATGTATTTGCATTGGTTTTGCATTCTATTTCCATTGCACCCATATACTTTTGTATTTATTTGCATCTGTTGTGCATTCTTTTTCCATTGCACCCTAAAACTTTGCATTTACTTGCATTGATTTTGCATTTTATTTCCCTTGCACCCCAATACATTTGCTTTTATTTGCATTGGTTTTGCATTCTATTTCCACTGCACCCCAATACTTTTGCATTTATTTGCATTGGTTTTGTATTCTATTTCCATTACACCCCAATATCTTTGCATTTACTTGACATGATTTTGCATTCTATTTCCACTGCACCCCAATACATTTGCATTGACTTGCATTGGTTTTGCCTTCTCTTTCCAGAGTACCTCAATACTTTTGCATTGACATGCATTGATTTTGCATTCTATTTCCATTGCACCACAATACTTTTGCATTGACTTGCATTGGTTTTGCATTCTATTTTCATTGCACCCCAATATTATTGCATTATCTGCATTGGTTTTGCATTCTATTTCCATTGCACCCCAATACTTTTGCATTGACATGCATTGATTTTGCATTCTATTTCCATTGCACTCCATTACTTTTGCATTGACTTGCATTGGTTTTGCATTCTATTTTCATTGCACCCCAATACTATTGCATTTATTTGTATTGGTTTTGCATTCTATTTCCATTGCACCCCAATAAATTGCATTTATTTGCATCTGTTGTGCATTGTATTGCCATTGCACGCTAAAACTTTGCATGTACTTGCCTTGATTTTGCATTCTATTTCCCTTGCACCCCAATACATTTGCATTGACTTGCATTGGTTTTGCCTTCTATTTCCAATGTACCCCAATACTTTTCCATTGACATGCATTGATTTTGCATTCTATTTCCATTGCACCCCAATACTATTGCATTGACTTGCATTGATTTTGCATTCTATTTTCATTGCACCCCAATATTATTGCATTTATTTGCCTTGGTTTTGCATTCTATTTTCATTGCACCCCAATATTATTGCATTTATTTGCGTTGGTTTTGCATTCTATTTCCATTGCACCCCAATACTTTTGCATTTATTTGCATTTTTCATTCTTTTTCTATTGGACCCCAATAATTTTGCATTTATTTGCATTGGTTTTGCATTCTATTTCCATTGCACCCTAATACCTTTGCATTTACTTGTCTTGATTTTGCATTCTATTTCCACTGCACCCCAATACATTTGCATTGACTTGCATTGGTTTTGCCTACTCTTTCCAAAGTACCTCAATACTTTTGCATTGACATGCATTGATTTTGCATTCTATTTCCATTGCACCAGAATACTTTTGCATTGACTTGCATTGATTTTGCATTCTATTTCCATTGCACCCCAATACTATTGCATTGACTTGCATTGATTTTGCATTCTATTTTCATTGCACCCCAATATTATTGCATTTATTTGCCTTGGTTTTGCATTCTATTTTCATTGCACCCCAATATTATTGCATTTATTTGCGTTGGTTTTGCATTCTATTTCCATTGCACCCCAATACTTTTGCATTTATTTGCATTTTTCATTCTTTTTCTATTGGACCCCAATAATTTTGCATTTATTTGCATTGGTTTTGCATTCTATTTCCATTGCACCCTAATACCTTTGCATTTACTTGTCTTGATTTTGCATTCTATTTCCACTGCACCCCAATACATTTGCATTGACTTGCATTGGTTTTGCCTACTCTTTCCAAAGTACCTCAATACTTTTGCATTGACATGCATTGATTTTGCATTCTATTTCCATTGCACCAGAATACTTTTGCATTGACTTGCATTGGTTTTGCATTCTATTTTCATTGCACCCCAATACTATTGCATTATTTGCATTGGTTTTGCATTCAATTTCCATTGCACCCCAATACTTTTGCATTGACATGTATTGATTTTGCATTCTATTTCCATTGCACTCCATTACTTTTGCATTTATTTGCATTGGTTTTGCATTCTATTTCCATTGCACCCCAATAAATTGCATTTATTTGCTTCTGTTGTGCATTCTATTGCCATTGCATGCTAAAACTTTGCATTTACTTGCATTGATTTTGCATTCTATTTCCCTTGCACCCCAATACTTTTGCATTGACATGCATTGATTTTGCATTCTATTTACATTGCACCACAATACTTTTGCATTGACTTGCATTGGCTTTGCATTCTATTTTCATTGCACCCCAATTTTTGCATTATTTGCATTGGTTTTGCATTCTATTTCCATTGCACCCCAATACTTTTGCATTGACATGCATTGATTTTGCATTCTATTTCCATTGCACCCCAATAAATTGCGTTTATTTGCATCTGTTGTGCATTCTATTGCCATTGCACCCTAAAACTTTGCATTTACTTGCATTGATTTTGCATTCTATTTCCCTTGCACCCCAATACTTTTGCATTGACTTGCATTGGTTTTGCCCTCTATTTCCAATGTACCCCAATACTTTTCCATCTATATGCATTGATTTTGCATTCTATTTCCATTGCACTCCATTACTTTTGCATTGACTTGCATTGGTTTTGCATTCTATTTTCATTGCACCCCAATACTATTGCATTTATTTGCATTGGTTTTGCATTCTATTTCCATTGCACCCCAATAAATTGCATTTATTTGCATCTGTTGTGCATTCTATTGCCATTGCACGCTAAAACTTTGCATTTACTTGCATTGATTTTGCATTCTATTTCCCTTGCACCCCAATACATTTGCATTGACTTGCATTGGTTTTGCCTTCTATTTCCAATGTACCCCAATACTTTGCATTGACATGCATTGATTTTGCATTCTATTGCCATTGCACCCTAAAACTTTGCATTGACTTGCATTTATTTTGCATTCTATTTCGATTGCAACCCAATACTTTTGCTTTTATTTGCATTTTTCTTTATTTTTCTATTGGACCCCAATAATTTTGCATTTATTTGCATTGGTTTTGCATTCTATTTCCATTGCACCGTAATACCTTTGCATTTACTTGCATTTATTTTGCATTCTATTTCCACTGCACCCCAATAAATTTGCATTGACTTGCTTTGGTTTTGTCTTCTCTTTCCAAAGTACCCCAATACTTTTGCATTGATATGCATTGATTTTTCATTCTATTTCCATTGCACCACAATACTTTTGCAATGACTTGCATTGGCTTTGCATTCTATTTTCATTGCACCCCAATACTATTGCATTATTTGCATTGGTTTTGCATTCTATTTCCACTGCACCCCAATTCTTTTGCATTGACATGCATTGATTTTGCATTCTATTTCCATTGCACCCCAATAAATTGTGTTTATTTGCATCTGTTGTGCATTCTATTGCCATTGCACCCTAAAACTTTGCATTTACTTGCATTGATTTTGCATTCTATTTCCCTTGCACCCCAATACTTTTGCATTGACTTGCATTGGTTTTGCCTTCTATTTCCAATGTACCCCAATACTTTTCCATCTATTGCACTCCATTACTTTTGCATTGACTTGCATTGGATTTGCATTCTATTTTCATAGCACCCCAATACTATTTCATTTATTTGTATTGGTTTTGCATTCTATTTCCATTGCACCCCAATAAATTGCATTTATTTGCGTCTGTTGTGCATTCTATTGCCATTGCACTCCAATTCTTCTGTATTTACTTGCATTGATTTTGCATTCTATTTCCCTTGCACCCCAATACATTTGCATTGACTTGCATTGGTTTTGCCTTCTATTTCCAATGTACCCCAATACTTTTCCATTGACATGCATTGATTTTGCATTCTATTTCCATTGCACCCCAATACTATTGCATTGACTTGCATTGGTTTTGCATTCTATTTTCATTGTACCCCAATACTATTGCATTTATTTGCGTTGGTTTTGCATTCTATTTCCATTGCACCCCAATACATTTGCATTTATTTGCATCTGTTGTGCATCCTATTACCATTGCACCCTAAAACTTTGCATTTACTTGCATTTATTTTGCATTCTATTTCCATTGCACCCCAATACTTTTGCATTTATTTACATTTTTCATTCTGTTTCTATTGGACCCCAATAATTTTGCATTTATTTGCATCGGTTTTGCATTCTATTTCCATTGCACCCTAATACCTTTGCATTTACTTGCATTGGTTTTGCCTTCTCTTTCCAGAGTACCTCAATACTTTTGCATTGACATGCATTGATTTAGCATTTTATTTCCATTGCACCCCAATACTTTTGCATTGACTTGCATTGGTTTTGCATTCTATTTGCATTGCACCCTAATACTTTTGCATTGACTTGCATTGGTTTTGCCTTCTATTTCCAATGTACCCCAATACTTTTCCATTGACAGGCATTGATTTTGCATTCTATTTCCATTGCACCATAATTCTTTTGCATTTATTATCATTGATTTTGCATTCTATTTCCATAGCACCCCAATACTTTTGCATTTATTTGCATTGGTTTTGCATTCTATTTCCCTTGCACCCCAATACTTTTGCATTGCCTTGTATTGGTTTTGCCTTCTATTTCCAATGTACCCCAATACTTTTCCATTGACATGCATTGATTTTGCATTCTATTTCCATTGCACCCCAATACTATTGCATTGACTTGCATTGGTTTTGCATTCTGTTTTCATTGCACCCCAATACTATTGCATTTATTTGCGTTGGTTTTGCATTCTATTTCCATTGCACCCCAATACATTTGCATTTATTTGCATCTGTTGTGCATTCTATTTCCATTGCACCCTCAAACTTTGCATGTACTTGCATTGATTTTGCATTCTATTTCCATTGCACCCCAATACATTTGCATTTATTTGCATTGGTTTTGCATTCTATTTCCACTGCACCCCAATACTTTTGCATTTATCTGCATTGGTTTTGCATTCTATTTCCATTACACCTCAATACATTTGCATTTACTTGCCTTGATTTTGCATTCTATTTCCATAGCACCCCAATACTTTTGCATTTATTTGCATTGGTTTTGCATTCTATTTCCCTTGCACCCCAATACTTTTGCATTGCCTTGTATTGGTTTTGCCTTCTATTTCCAATGTACCCCAATACTTTTCCATTGACATGCATTGATTTTGCATTCTATTTCCATTGCACCAGAATACTTTTGCATTGACTTGCATTGGTTTTGCATTCTATTTTCATTGCACCCCAATACTATTGCATTATTTGCATTGGTTTTGCATTCAATTTCCATTGCACCCCAATACTTTTGCATTGACATGTATTGATTTTGCATTCTATTTCCATTGCACTCCATTACTTTTGCATTTATTTGCATTGGTTTTGCATTCTATTTCCATTGCACCCCAATAAATTGCATTTATTTGCTTCTGTTGTGCATTCTATTGCCATTGCATGCTAAAACTTTGCATTTACTTGCATTGATTTTGCATTCTATTTCCCTTGCACCCCAATACTTTTGCATTGACATGCATTGATTTTGCATTCTATTTACATTGCACCACAATACTTTTGCATTGACTTGCATTGGCTTTGCATTCTATTTTCATTGCACCCCAATTTTTGCATTATTTGCATTGGTTTTGCATTCTATTTCCATTGCACCCCAATACTTTTGCATTGACATGCATTGATTTTGCATTCTATTTCCATTGCACCCCAATAAATTGCGTTTATTTGCATCTGTTGTGCATTCTATTGCCATTGCACCCTAAAACTTTGCATTTACTTGCATTGATTTTGCATTCTATTTCCCTTGCACCCCAATACTTTTGCATTGACTTGCATTGGTTTTGCCTTCTATTTCCAATGTACCCCAATACTTTTCCATCTATATGCATTGATTTTGCATTCTATTTCCATTGCACTCCATTACTTTTGCATTGACTTGCATTGGTTTTGCATTCTATTTTCATTGCACCCCAATACTATTGCATTTATTTGCATTGGTTTTGCATTCTATTTCCATTGCACCCCAATAAATTGCATTTATTTGCATCTGTTGTGCATTCTATTGCCATTGCACGCTAAAACTTTGCATTTACTTGCATTGATTTTGCATTCTATTTCCCTTGCACCCCAATACATTTGCATTGACTTGCATTGGTTTTGCCTTCTATTTCCAATGTACCCCAATACTTTGCATTGACATGCATTGATTTTGCATTCTATTGCCATTGCACCCTAAAACTTTGCATTGACTTGCATTTATTTTGCATTCTATTTCGATTGCAACCCAATACTTTTGCATTTATTTGCATTTTTCTTTATTTTTCTATTGGACCCCAATAATTTTGCATTTATTTGCATTGGTTTTGCATTCTATTTCCATTGCACCGTAATACCTTTGCATTTACTTGCATTTATTTTGCATTCTATTTCCACTGCACCCCAATAAATTTGCATTGACTTGCTTTGGTTTTGTCTTCTCTTTCCAAAGTACCCCAATACTTTTGCATTGATATGCATTGATTTTTCATTCTATTTCCATTGCACCACAATACTTTTGCAATGACTTGCATTGGCTTTGCATTCTATTTTCATTGCACCCCAATACTATTGCATTATTTGCATTGGTTTTGCATTCTATTTCCACTGCACCCCAATTCTTTTGCATTGACATGCATTGATTTTGCATTCTATTTCCATTGCACCCCAATAAATTGTGTTTATTTGCATCTGTTGTGCATTCTATTGCCATTGCACCCTAAAACTTTGCATTTACTTGCATTGATTTTGCATTCTATTTCCCTTGCACCCCAATACTTTTGCATTGACTTGCATTGGTTTTGCCTTCTATTTCCAATGTACCCCAATACTTTTCCATCTATTGCACTCCATTACTTTTGCATTGACTTGCATTGGATTTGCATTCTATTTTCATTGCACCCCAATACTATTTCATTTATTTGTATTGGTTTTGCATTCTATTTCCATTGCACCCCAATAAATTGCATTTATTTGCGTCTGTTGTGCATTCTATTGCCATTGCACTCCAATTCTTCTGCATTTACTTGCATTGATTTTGCATTCTATTTCCCTTGCACCCCAATACATTTGCATTGACTTGCATTGGTTTTGCCTTCTATTTCCAATGTACCCCAATACTTTTCCATTGACATGCATTGATTTTGCATTCTATTTCCATTGCACCCCAATACTATTGCATTGACTTGCATTGGTTTTGCATTCTATTTTCATTGTACCCCAATACTATTGCATTTATTTGCGTTGGTTTTGCATTCTATTTCCATTGCACCCCAATACATTTGCATTTATTTGCATCTGTTGTGCATCCTATTACCATTGCACCCTAAAACTTTGCATTTACTTGCATTTATTTTGCATTCTATTTCCATTGCACCCCAATACTTTTGCATTTATTTACATTTTTCATTCTGTTTCTATTGGACCCCAATAATTTTGCATTTATTTGCATCGGTTTTGCATTCTATTTCCATTGCACCCTAATACCTTTGCATTTACTTGCATTGGTTTTGCCTTCTCTTTCCAGAGTACCTCAATACTTTTGCATTGACATGCATTGATTTAGCATTTTATTTCCATTGCACCCCAATACTTTTGCATTGACTTGCATTGGTTTTGCATTCTATTTGCATTGCACCCTAATACTTTTGCATTGACTTGCATTGGTTTTGCCTTCTATTTCCAATGTACCCCAATACTTTTCCATTGACAGGCATTGATTTTGCATTCTATTTCCATTGCACCATAATTCTTTTGCATTTATTATCATTGATTTTGCATTCTATTTCCATAGCACCCCAATACTTTTGCATTTATTTGCATTGGTTTTGCATTCTATTTCCCTTGCACCCCAATACTTTTGCATTGCCTTGTATTGGTTTTGCCTTCTATTTCCAATGTACCCCAATACTTTTCCATTGACATGCATTGATTTTGCATTCTATTTCCATTGCACCCCAATACTATTGCATTGACTTGCATTGGTTTTGCATTCTGTTTTCATTGCACCCCAATACTATTGCATTTATTTGCGTTGGTTTTGCATTCTATTTCCATTGCACCCCAATACATTTGCATTTATTTGCATCTGTTGTGCATTCTATTTCCATTGCACCCTCAAACTTTGCATGTACTTGCATTGATTTTGCATTCTATTTCCATTGCACCCCAATACATTTGCATTTATTTGCATTGGTTTTGCATTCTATTTCCACTGCACCCCAATACTTTTGCATTTATCTGCATTGGTTTTGCATTCTATTTCCATTACACCTCAATACATTTGCATTTACTTGCCTTGATTTTGCATTCTATTTCCACTGCACCCCAATACATTTGCATTGACTTGCATTGGTTTTGCCTTCTCTTTCCAAAGTACCCCAATACTTTTGCATTGACATGCATTGATTTTGCATTCTATTTCCATTGCACCACAATACTTTTGCATTGACTTGCCTTGTTTTTGCATTCTATTTTCATTGCACCCCAAAACTTTTGCATTGATATGCATTGATTTTGCATTCTATTTCCCCTGCACCCCAATACTTTTGCATTTATCTGCATTGGTTTTGCATTCTATTTCCATTACACCTCAATACATTTGCATTTACTTGCCTTGATTTTGCATTCTATTTCCACTGCACCCCAATACATTTGCATTGACTTGCATTTGTTTTGCCTTCTCTTTCCAAAGTACCCCAATACTTTTGCATTGACATGCATTGATTTTGCATTCTATTTCCATTGCACCACAATACTTTTGCATTGACTTGCCTTGTTTTTGCATTCTATTTTCATTGCACCCCAATACTATTGCATTATTTGCATTGGTTTTGCATTCAATTTCCATTGCACCCCAATACTTTTGCATTGACATGCATTGATTTTGCATTCTATTTCCATTGCACCCTAATTCTTTTGCATTTTTTATCATTGATTTTGCATTCTATTTCCATAGCACCCCAATACTTTTGTATTTATTTGCATTGCTTTTGCATCCTATTTCTATTGCACCCCAATACCTTTGCATTTACTTGCCTTGATTTTGCATTCTATTTCCACTGTACCCCAATACTTTTGCAATGACATGCATTGATTTTGGAGTTTGTTTCCATTGCACCCCAATACTTTTGCATTGACTTGCATTGGTTTTGCATTCTATCTCCATTGCACCCTAAAACTTTGCATTTACTTGCATTTATTTTGCATTCTATTTCCATTACACCCCAATACTTTTGCATTGACATGCATTAATTTTGCATTCAATTTCCATTGCAACCCAATACTTTTAGATATATTTGAATTGATTTTGCATTCTATTTCCCTTTCACTCCAATACTTTTGCATTGACATGCATTGATTTTGCATTCTATTTCCATTGCACCACAATACTTTTGCATTGACTTGCCTTGTTTTTGCATTCTATTTTCATTGCACCCCAATACTATTGCATTATTTGCATTGGTTTTGCATTCTATTTCCATTGCACCCAATACTTTTGCATTGACATGCATTGATTTTGCATTCTATTTCCATTGCACCCCAATTCTTTTGCATTTATTATCATTGATTTTGCATTCTATTTCCCTAGCACCCCAATACTTTTGCATTTATTTGCATTGGTTTTGCATTCTATTTCCATTGCACACCAATACCTTTGCATTTACTTGCCTTGATTTTGCATTCTATTTCCACTGTACCCCTATACTTTTGCATTGACATGCACTGATTTTGCATTTTATTTCCATTGCACCCCAATACTTTTGCATTGACTTGCATTGGTTTTGCATTCTATTTCCATTGCACCCTAAATCTTTGTATTGACTTGCATTGATTTGGCATTCTATTTCCCTTGCACCCCAATACTTTTGCATTGACTTGCATTGGTTTTGCCTTCTATTTCCAATGTACCCCAATACTCTTCCATTGACATGCATTGATTTTGCATTCTATTTCCATTGCACCCCAATACTATTGCATTGACTTGCATTGGTTTTGCATTCTATTTTCATTGCACCCCAATACTATTGCATTTATTTGAATTGGTTTTGCATTCTATTTCCATTGCACCCCAATACTTTTGCATTGATTTGCATCTGTTGTGCATTCTATAGCCATTGCACCCTTAAACTTTGCATTAACTTCCATTGATTTTGCATTCTATTTCCCTTGCACCCCAATACTTTTGCATTGACATGCATTGATTTTGCATTCTATTTCCATTGCACCCCAATACTTTTGCATTGACTTGCATTGGTTTTGCATTCTATTTTCATTGCACCCAAATACTATTGCATGTATTTGCATTGGTTTTGCATTCTATTTCCATTGCACCCCTATACTTTTGTATTTATTTGCATCTGTTGTGCATTCTTTTTCCATTGCACCCTAAAACTTTGCATTGACTTGCATTGATTTTGCATTTTATTTCCCTTGCACCCCAATACATTTGCTTTTATTTGCATTGGTTTTGCATTCTATTTCCACTGCACACCAATACTTTTGCATTTATTTGCATTGGTTTTGTATTCTATTTCCATTACACCCCAATATCTTTGCATTTACTTGCCATGATTTTGCATTCTATTTCCACTGCACCCCAATACATTTGCATTGACTTGCATTGGTTTTGCCTTCTCTTTCCAGAGTACCTCAATACTTTTGCATTGACATGCATTGATTTTGCATTCTATTTCCATTGCACCACAATACTTTTGCATTGACTTGCATTGGTTTTGCATTCTATTTTCATTGCACCCCAATATTATTGCATTATCTGCATTGGTTTTGCATTCTATTTCCATTGCACCCCAATACTTTTGCATTGACATGTATTGATTTTGCATTCTATTTCCATTGCACTCCATTACTTTTGCATTTATTTGCATTGGTTTTGCATTCTATTTCCATTGCACCCCAATAAATTGCATTTATTTGCTTCTGTTGTGCATTCTATTGCCATTGCATGCTAAAACTTTGCATTTACTTGCATTGATTTTGCATTCTATTTCCCTTGCACCCCAATACTTTTGCATTGACATGCATTGATTTTGCATTCTATTTACATTGCACCACAATACTTTTGCATTGACTTGCATTGGCTTTGCATTCTATTTTCATTGCACCCCAATTTTTGCATTATTTGCATTGGTTTTGCATTCTATTTCCATTGCACCCCAATACTTTTGCATTGACATGCATTGATTTTGCATTCTATTTCCATTGCACCCCAATAAATTGCGTTTATTTGCATCTGTTGTGCATTCTATTGTCATTGCACCCTAAAACTTTGCATTTACTTGCATTGATTTTGCATTCTATTTCCCTTGCACCCCAATACTTTTGCATTGACTTGCATTGGTTTTGCCTTCTATTTCCAATGTACCCCAATACTTTTCCATCTATATGCATTGATTTTGCATTCTATTTCCATTGCACTCCATTACTTTTGCATTGACTTGCATTGGTTTTGCATTCTATTTTCATTGCACCCCAATACTATTGCATTATTTGCATTGGTTTTGCATTCTATTTCCATTGCACCCAATACTTTTGCATTGACATGCATTGATTTTGCATTCTATTTCCATTGCACCCCAATTCTTTTGCATTTATTATCATTGATTTTGCATTCTATTTCCCTAGCACCCCAATACTTTTGCATTTATTTGCATTGGTTTTGCATTCTATTTCCATTGCACCCCAATACCTTTGCATTTACTTGCCTTGATTTTGCATTCTATTTCCACTGTACCCCTATACTTTTGCATTGACATGCACTGATTTTGCATTTTATTTCCATTGCACCCCAATACTTTTGCATTGACTTGCATTGGTTTTGCATTCTATTTCCATTGCACTCCATTACTTTTGCATTGACTTGCATTGGTTTTGCATTCTATTTTCATTGCACCCCAATACTATTGCATTATTTGCATTGGTTTTGCATTCTATTTCCATTGCACCCAATACTTTTGCATTGACATGCATTGATTTTGCATTCTATTTCCATTGCACCCCAATTCTTTTGCATTTATTATCATTGATTTTGCATTCTATTTCCCTAGCACCCCAATACTTTTGCATTTATTTGCATTGGTTTTGCATTCTATTTCCATTGCACCCCAATACCTTTGCATTTACTTGCCTTGATTTTGCATTCTATTTCCACTGTACCCCTATACTTTTGCATTGACATGCACTGATTTTGCATTTTATTTCCATTGCACCCCAATACTTTTGCATTGACTTGCATTGGTTTTGCATTCTATTTCCATTGCACCCTAAATCTTTGTATTGACTTGCATTGATTTGGCATTCTATTTCCCTTGCACCCCAATACTTTTGCATTGACTTGCATTGGTTTTGCCTTCTATTTCCAATGTACCCCAATACTCTTCCATTGACATGCATTGATTTTGCATTCTATTTCCATTGCACCCCAATACTATTGCATTGACTTGCATTGGTTTTGCATTCTATTTTCATTGCACCCCAATACTATTGCATTTATTTGAATTGGTTTTGCATTCTATTTCCATTGCACCCCAATACTTTTGCATTGATTTGCATCTGTTGTGCATTCTATAGCCATTGCACCCTTAAACTTTGCATTAACTTCCATTGATTTTGCATTCTATTTCCCTTGCACCCCAATACTTTTGCATTGACATGCATTGATTTTGCATTCTATTTCCATTGCACCCCAATACTTTTGCATTGACTTGCATTGGTTTTGCATTCTATTTTCATTGCACCCAAATACTATTGCATGTATTTGCATTGGTTTTGCATTCTATTTCCATTGCACCCCTATACTTTTGTATTTATTTGCATCTGTTGTGCATTCTTTTTCCATTGCACCCTAAAACTTTGCATTGACTTGCATTGATTTTGCATTTTATTTCCCTTGCACCCCAATACATTTGCTTTTATTTGCATTGGTTTTGCATTCTATTTCCACTGCACACCAATACTTTTGCATTTATTTGCATTGGTTTTGTATTCTATTTCCATTACACCCCAATATCTTTGCATTTACTTGCCATGATTTTGCATTCTATTTCCACTGCACCCCAATACATTTGCATTGACTTGCATTGGTTTTGCCTTCTCTTTCCAGAGTACCTCAATACTTTTGCATTGACATGCATTGATTTTGCATTCTATTTCCATTGCACCACAATACTTTTGCATTGACTTGCATTGGTTTTGCATTCTATTTTCATTGCACCCCAATATTATTGCATTATCTGCATTGGTTTTGCATTCTATTTCCATTGCACCCCAATACTTTTGCATTGACATGCATTGATTTTGCATTCTATTTCCATTGCACTCCATTACGTTTGCATTGACTTGCATTGGTTTTGCATTCTATTTTCATTGCACCCCAATACTATTGCATTTATTTGCATTGGTTTTGCATTCTATTTCCATTGCACCCCAATAAATTGCATTTATTTGCATCTGTTGTGCATTGTATTGCCATTGCACGCTAAAACTTTGCATGTACTTGCCTTGATTTTGCATTCTATTTCCCTTGCACCCCAATACATTTGCATTGACTTGCATTGGTTTTGCCTTCTATTTCCAATGTACCCCAATACTTTTCCATTGACATGCATTGATTTTGCATTCTATT
Source organism: Anolis sagrei (assembly GCF_037176765.1). Lineage (NCBI taxonomy): Eukaryota > Metazoa > Chordata > Lepidosauria > Squamata > Anolidae > Anolis > Anolis sagrei. Next base: position 30,307,377 of record NC_090030.1, on the reverse strand, counting down.
TCCATTGCACCCCAATACTATTGCATTGACTTGCATTGATTTTGCATTCTATTTTCATTGCACCCCAATATTATTGCATTTATTTGCCTTGGTTTTGCATTCTATTTTCATTGCACCCCAATATTATTGCATTTATTTGCGTTGGTTTTGCATTCTATTTCCATTGCACCCCAATACTTTTGCATTTATTTGCATTTTTCATTCTTTTTCTATTGGACCCCAATAATTTTGCATTTATTTGCATTGGTTTTGCATTCTATTTCCATTGCACCCTAATACCTTTGCATTTACTTGCCTTGATTTTGCATTCTATTTCCACTGCACCCCAATACATTTGCATTGACTTGCATTGGTTTTGCCTACTCTTTCCAAAGTACCTCAATACTTTTGCATTGACATGCATTGATTTTGCATTCTATTTCCATTGCACCAGAATACTTTTGCATTGACTTGCATTGGTTTTGCATTCTATTTTCATTGCACCCCAATACTATTGCATTATTTGCATTGGTTTTGCATTCAATTTCCATTGCACCCCAATACTTTTGCATTGACATGTATTGATTTTGCATTCTATTTCCATTGCACTCCATTACTTTTGCATTTATTTGCATTGGTTTTGCATTCTATTTCCATTGCACCCCAATAAATTGCATTTATTTGCTTCTGTTGTGCATTCTATTGCCATTGCATGCTAAAACTTTGCATTTACTTGCATTGATTTTGCATTCTATTTCCCTTGCACCCCAATACTTTTGCATTGACATGCATTGATTTTGCATTCTATTTACATTGCACCACAATACTTTTGCATTGACTTGCATTGGCTTTGCATTCTATTTTCATTGCACCCCAATTTTTGCATTATTTGCATTGGTTTTGCATTCTATTTCCATTGCACCCCAATACTTTTGCATTGACATGCATTTATTTTGCATTCTATTTCCATTGCACCCCAATAAATTGCGTTTATTTGCATCTGTTGTGCATTCTATTGTCATTGCACCCTAAAACTTTGCATTTACTTGCATTGATTTTGCATTCTATTTCCCTTGCACCCCAATACTTTTGCATTGACTTGCATTGGTTTTGCCTTCTATTTCCAATGTACCCCAATACTTTTCCATCTATATGCATTGATTTTGCATTCTATTTCCATTGCACTCCATTACTTTTGCATTGACTTGCATTGGTTTTGCATTCTATTTTCATTGCACCCCAATACTATTGCATTTATTTGCATTGGTTTTGCATTCTATTTCCATTGCACCCCAATAAATTGCATTTATTTGCATCTGTTGTGCATTCTATTGCCATTGCACGCTAAAACATTGCATGTACTTGCCTTGATTTTGCATTCTATTTCCCTTGCACCCCAATACATTTGCATTGACTTGCATTGGTTTTGCCTTCTATTTCCAATGTACCCCAATACTTTTCCATTGACATGCATTGATTTTGCATTCTATTGCCATTGCACCCTAAAACTTTGCATTGACTTGCATTTATTTTGCATTCTATTTCGATTGCAACCCAATACTTTTGCATTTATTTGCATTTTTCTTTATTTTTCTATTGGACCCCAATAATTTTGCATTTATTTGCATTGGTTTTGCATTCTATTTCCATTGCACCGTAATACCTTTGCATTTACTTGCATTTATTTTGCATTCTATTTCCACTGCACCCCAATAAATTTGCATTGACTTGCTTTGGTTTTGTCTTCTCTTTCCAAAGTACCCCAATACTTTTGCATTGATATGCATTGATTTTTCATTCTATTTCCATTGCACCACAATACTTTTGCAATGACTTGCATTGGCTTTGCATTCTATTTTCATTGCACCCCAATACTATTGCATTATTTGCATTGGTTTTGCATTCTATTTCCACTGCACCCCAATTCTTTTGCATTGACATGCATTGATTTTGCATTCTATTTCCATTGCACCCCAATAAATTGTGTTTATTTGCATCTGTTGTGCATTCTATTGCCATTGCACCCTAAAACTTTGCATTTACTTGCATTGATTTTGCATTCTATTTCCCTTGCACCCCAATACTTTTGCATTGACTTGCATTGGTTTTGCCTTCTATTTCCAATGTACCCCAATACTTTTCCATCTATATGCATTGATTTTTCATTCTATTTCCATTGCACTCCATTACTTTTGCATTGACTTGCATTGGATTTGCATTCTATTTTCATTGCACCCCAATACTATTGCATTTATTTGTATTGGTTTTGCATTCTATTTCCATTGCACCCCAATAAATTGCATTTATTTGCGTTTGTTGTGCATTCTATTGCCATTGCACTCCAATTCTTCTGCATTTACTTGCATTGATTTTGCATTCTATTTCCCTTGCACCCCAATACATTTGCATTGACTTGCATTGGTTTTGCCTTCTATTTCCAATGTACCCCAATACTTTTCCATTGACATGCATTGATTTTGCATTCTATTTCCATTGCACCCCAATACTATTGCATTGACTTGCATTGGTTTTGCATTCTATTTTCATTGTACCCCAATACTATTGCATTTATTTGCGTTGGTTTTGCATTCTATTTCCATTGCACCCCAATACATTTGCATTTATTTGCATCTGTTGTGCATCCTATTACCATTGCACCCTAAAACTTTGCATTTACTTGCATTTATTTTGCATTCTATTTCCATTGCACCCCAATACTTTTGCATTTATTTGCATTTTTCATTCTTTTTCTATTGGCCCCCAATAATTTTGCATTTATTTGCATCGGTTTTGCATTCTATTTCCATTGCACCCTAATACCTTTACATTTACTTGCATTGGTTTTGCCTTCTCTTTCCAGAGTACCTCAATACTTTTGCATTGACATGCATTGATTTTGCATTCTATTTCCATTGCACCACAATACTTTTGCATTGACTTGCATTGGTTTTGCATTCTATTTTCATTGCACCCCAATATTACTGCATTATCTGCATTGGTTTTGCATTCTATTTCCATTGCACCCCAATACTTTTGCATTGACATGCATTGATTTTGCATTCTATTTCCATTGCACTCCATTACTTTTGCATTGACTTGCAATGGTTTTGCATTCTATTTTCATTGCACCCCAATACTATTGCATTTATTTGCATTGGTTTTGCATTCTATTTCCATTGCACCCCAATAAATTGCATTTATTTGCATCTGTTGTGCAATGTATTGCCATTGCACACTAAAACTTTGCATTTACTTGCATTGATTTTGCATTCTATTTCCCTTGCACCCCAATACATTTGCATTGACTTGCATTGGTTTTGCCTTCTATTTCCAATGTACCCCAATACTTTTCCATTGACATGCATTGATTTTGCATTCTATTTCCATTGCACCCCAATACTATTGCATTGACTTGCATTGATTTTGCATTCTATTTTCATTGCACCCCAATATTATTGCATTTATTTGCGTTAGTTTTGCATTCTATTTTCATTGCACCCCAATATAATTGCATTTATTTCCGTTGGTTTTGCATTCTATTTCCATTGCACCCCAATACTTTTGCATTTATTTGCATTTTTCATTCTTTTTCTATTGGACCACAATAATTTTGCATTTATTTGCATTGGTTTTGCATTCTATTTCCATTGCACCCTAATACCTTTGCATTTACTTGCCTTGATTTTGCATTCTATTTCCACTGCACCCCAATACATTTGCATTGACTTGCATTGGTTTTGCCTACTCTTTCCAAAGTACCTCAATACTTTTGCATTGACATGCATTGATTTTGCATTCTATTTCCATTGCACCAGAATACTTTTGCATTGACTTGCATTGCATTCTATTTTCATTGCACCCCAATACTATTGCATTATTTGCATTGGTTTTGCATTCAATTTCCATTGCACCCCAATACTTTTGCATTGACATGATTTTGCATTCTATTTCCATTGCACTCCATTACTTTTGCATTTATTTGCATTGGTTTTGCATTCTATTTCCATTGCACCCCAATAAATTGCATTTATTTGCTTCTGTTGTGCATTCTATTGCCATTCTATTTCCATTGCACCCCAATACTATTGCGTTGACTTGCATTGATTTTGCATTCTATTTTCATTGCACCCCAATACTATTGCATTTATTTGCATTGGTTTTGCATTCTATTTCCATTGCACCCCAATACATTTGCATTTATTTGCATCTGTTGTGCATCCTATTGCCATTGCACCCTAAAACTTTGCATTTACTTGCATTTATTTTGCATTCTATTTCCATTGCACCCCAATACTTTTGCATTTATTTGCATTTTTCATTCTTTTTCTATTGGACCCCAATAATTTTGCATTTATTTGCATCGGTTTTGCATTCTATTTCCATTGCACCCTAACACCTTTGCATTTACTTGCCTTGATTTTGCATTCTATTTCCACTGCACCCCAATACATTTGCATTGACTTGCATTGGTTTTGCCTTCTCTTTCCAAAGTACCCCAATACTTTTGCATTGACATGCATTGATTTTGCATTCTATTTCCATTGCACCACAATACTTTTGCATTGACTTGCATTGGCTTTGCATTCTATTTTCATTGCACCCCAATTTTTGCATTATTTGCATTGGTTTTGCATTCTATTTCCATTGCACCCCAATACTTTTGCATTGACATGCATTGATTTTGCATTCTATTTCCATTGTACCCCAATAAATTGCGTTTATTTGCATCTGTTGTGCATTCTATTGCCATTGCACCCTAAACCTTTGCATTTACTTGCATTGATTTTGCATTCTATTTCCCTTGCACCCCAATACTTTTGCATTGACTTGCATTGGTTTTGCCTTCTATTTCCAATGTACACCAATACTTTTCCATATTTATGCATTGATTTTGCATTCTATTTCCATTGCACTCCATTACTTTTGCATTGACTTGCATTGGTTTTGCATTCTATTTTCATTGCACCCCAATACTATTGCATTTATTTGCATTAGTTTTGCATTCTATTTCCATTGCACCCCAATAAATTGCATTTATTTGCATCTGTTGTGCATTCTATTGCCATTGCACGCTAAAACTTTGCATTTACTTGCATGGATTTTGCATTCTATTTCCCTTGCACCCCAATACATTTGCATTGACTTGCATTGGTTTTGCCTTCTATTTCCAATGTACCCCAATACTTTTCCATTGACATGCATTGATTTTGCATTCTATTGCCATTGCACCCTAAAACTTTGCATTGACTTGCATTTATTTTGCATTCTATTTCGATTGCACCACAATACTTTTGCATTTATTTGCATTTTTCTTTATTTTTCTATTGGACCCCAATAATTTTGCATTTATTTGCATTGGTTTTGCATTCTATTTCCATTGCACCGTAATACCTTTGCATTTACTTGCATTTATTTTGCATTCTATTTCCACTGCACCCCAATAAATTTGCATTGACTTGCATTGGTTTTGTCTTCTCTTTCCAAAGTACCCCAATACTATTGCATTGATATGCATTGATTTTGCATTCTATTTCCATTGCACCACAATACTTTTGCAATGACTTGCATTGGCTTTGCATTCTATTTTCATTGCACCCCAATACTATTGCATTATTTGCATTGGTTTTGCATTCTATTTCCACTGCACCCCAATTCTTTTGCATTGACATGCATTGATTTTGCATTCTATTTCCATTGAACCCCTATACATTTGCATTTATTTGCATCTGTTGTGCATTCTATTTCCATTGCACCCCAATACCTTTGCATTGACATGCACTAATTTAGCATTTTATTTCCAATGCACCCCAATACTTTTGCATTGATTTGCAATGGTTTTGCATTCTATTTCCATTGCACCCTAAAACCTTGCATTGACTTGCATTGATTTTGCAGTCTATTTCCCTTGCACCCCAATACTTTTGCATTGACTTGCAATGGTTTTGCATTCTATTTCCATTGCACCCCAATACTTTTGCATTGACATGCATTGATTTTGCATTCTATTTCCATTGTACCCCAATAAATTGCGTTTATTTGCATCTGTTGTGCATTCTATTGCCATTGCACCCTAAACCTTTGCATTTACTTGCATTGATTTTGCATTCTATTTCCCTTGCACCCCAATACTTTTGCATTGACTTGCATTGGTTTTGCCTTCTATTTCCAATGTACACCAATACTTTTCCATATTTATGCATTGATTTTGCATTCTATTTCCATTGCACTCCATTACTTTTGCATTGACTTGCATTGGTTTTGCATTCTATTTTCATTGCACCCCAATACTATTGCATTTATTTGCATTAGTTTTGCATTCTATTTCCATTGCACCCCAATAAATTGCATTTATTTGCATCTGTTGTGCATTCTATTGCCATTGCACGCTAAAACTTTGCATTTACTTGCATGGATTTTGCATTCTATTTCCCTTGCACCCCAATACATTTGCATTGACTTGCATTGGTTTTGCCTTCTATTTCCAATGTACCCCAATACTTTTCCATTGACATGCATTGATTTTGCATTCTATTGCCATTGCACCCTAAAACTTTGCATTGACTTGCATTTATTTTGCATTCTATTTCGATTGCACCACAATACTTTTGCATTTATTTGCATTTTTCTTTATTTTTCTATTGGACCCCAATAATTTTGCATTTATTTGCATTGGTTTTGCATTCTATTTCCATTGCACCGTAATACCTTTGCATTTACTTGCATTTATTTTGCATTCTATTTCCACTGCACCCCAATAAATTTGCATTGACTTGCATTGGTTTTGTCTTCTCTTTCCAAAGTACCCCAATACTATTGCATTGATATGCATTGATTTTGCATTCTATTTCCATTGCACCACAATACTTTTGCAATGACTTGCATTGGCTTTGCATTCTATTTTCATTGCACCCCAATACTATTGCATTATTTGCATTGGTTTTGCATTCTATTTCCACTGCACCCCAATTCTTTTGCATTGACATGCATTGATTTTGCATTCTATTTCCATTGAACCCCTATACATTTGCATTTATTTGCATCTGTTGTGCATTCTATTTCCATTGCACCCCAATACCTTTGCATTGACATGCACTAATTTAGCATTTTATTTCCAATGCACCCCAATACTTTTGCATTGATTTGCAATGGTTTTGCATTCTATTTCCATTGCACCCTAAAACCTTGCATTGACTTGCATTGATTTTGCAGTCTATTTCCCTTGCACCCCAATACTTTTGCATTGACTTGCAATGGTTTTGCATTCTATTTCCCTTGCACCCCAATACTTTTGCATTGACTTGCATTGGTTTTGCCTTCTATTTCCAATGTACCCCAATACTTTTCCATCTATATGCATTGATTTTGCATTCTATTTCCATTGCACTCCATTACTTTTGCATTGACTTGCATTGGTTTTGCATTCTATTTTCATTGCACCCCAATACTATTGCATTTATTTGCATTGGTTTTGCATTCTATTTCCATTGCACCCCAATAAATTGCATTTATTTGCATCTGTTGTGCATTCTATTGCCATTGCACGCTAAAACTTTGCATTTACTTGCATTGATTTTGCATTCTATTTCCCTTGCACCCTAATACATTTGCATTGACTTGCATTGGTTTTGCCTTCTATTTCCAATGTACCCCAATACTTTTCCATTGACATGCATTGATTTTGCATTCTATTGCCATTGCACCCTAAAACTTTGCATTGACTTGCATTTATTTTGCATTCTATTTCGATTGCAACCCAATACTTTTGCATTTATTTGCATTTTTCTTTATTTTTCTATTGGACCCCAATAATTTTGCATTTATTTGCATTGGTTTTGCATTCTATTTCCCTTGCACCGTAATACCTTTGCATTTACTTGCATTTATTTTGCATTCTATTTCCACTGCACCCCAATAAATTTGCATTGATTTGCTTTGGTTTTGTCTTCTCTTTCCAAAGTACCCCAATACTTTTGCATTGATATGCATTGATTTTTCATTCTATTTCCATTGCACCACAATACTTTTGCAATGACTTGCATTGGCTTTGCATTCTATTTTCATTGCACCCCAATACTATTGCATTATTTGCATTGGTTTTGCATTCTATTTCCACTGCACCCCAATTCTTTTGCATTGACATGCATTGATTTTGCATTCTATTTCCATTGCACCCCAATAAATTGTGTTTATTTGAATCTGTTGTGCATTCTATTGCCATTGCACCCGAATACCTTTGCATTTACTTGCATTGATTTTGCATTCTATTTCCCTTGCACCCCAATACTTTTGCATTGACTTGCATTGGTTTTGCCTTCTATTTCCAATGTACCCCAATACTTTTCCATTGACATGCATTGATTTTTCATTCTATTTCCATTGCACTCCATTACTTTTGCATTGACTTGCATTGGATTTGCATTCTATTTTCATTGCACCCCAATACTATTGCATTTATTTGTATTGGTTTTGCATTCTATTTCCATTGCACCCCAATAAATTGCATTTATTTGCGTCTGTTGTGCATTCTATTGCCATTGCACTCCAATTCTTCTGCATTTACTTGCATTGATTTTGCATTCTATTTCCCTTGCACCCCAATACATTTGCATTGACTTGCATTGGTTTTGCCTTCTCTTTCCAAAGTACCCCAATACTTTTGCATTGACATGCATTGATTTTGCATTCTATTTCCATTGCACCACAATACTTTTGCATTGACTTGCCTTGTTTTTGCATTCTATTTTCATTGCACCCCAATACTATTGCATTATTTGCATTGGTTTTGCATTCTATTTCCATTGCACCCCAAAACTTTTGCATTGATATGCATTGATTTTGCATTCTATTTCCCCTGCACCCCAATACTTTTGCATTTATCTGCATTGGTTTTGCATTCTATTTCCATTACACCTCAATACATTTGCATTTACTTGCCTTGATTTTGCATTCTATTTCCACTGCACCCCAATACATTTGCATTGACTTGCATTTGTTTTGCCTTCTCTTTCCAAAGTACCCCAATACTTTTGCATTGACATGCATTGATTTTGCATTCTATTTCCATTGCACCACAATACTTTTGCATTGACTTGCCTTGTTTTTGCATTCTATTTTCATTGCACCCCAATACTATTGCATTATTTGCATTGGTTTTGCATTCAATTTCCATTGCACCCCAATACTTTTGCATTGACATGCATTGATTTTGCATTCTATTTCCATTGCACCCTAATTCTTTTGCATTTTTTATCATTGATTTTGCATTCTATTTCCATAGCACCCCAATACTTTTGCATTTATTTGCATTGCTTTTGCATCCTATTTCTATTGCACCCCAATACCTTTGCATTTACTTGCCTTGATTTTGCATTCTATTTCCACTGTACCCCAATACTTTTGCAATGACATGCATTGATTTTGGAGTTTGTTTCCATTGCACCCCAATACTTTTGCATTGACTTGCATTGGTTTTGCATTCTATCTCCATTGCACCCTAAAACTTTGCATTTACTTGCATTTATTTTGCATTCTATTTCCATTACACCCCAATACTTTTGCATTGACATGCATTAATTTTGCATTCAATTTCCATTGCAACCCAATACTTTTAGATATATTTGAATTGATTTTGCATTCTATTTCCCTTTCACTCCAATACTTTTGCATTGACATGCATTGATTTTGCATTCTATTTCCATTGCACCACAATACTTTTGCATTGACTTGCCTTGTTTTTGCATTCTATTTTCATTGCACCCCAATACTATTGCATTATTTGCATTGGTTTTGCATTCTATTTCCATTGCACCCCAATACTTTTGCATTGACATGCATTGATTTTGCATTCTATTTCCATTGCACCCCAATTCTTTTGCATTTATTATCATTGATTTTGCATTCTATTTCCCTAGCACCCCAATACTTTTGCATTTATTTGCATTGGTTTTGCATTCTATTTCCATTGCTCCCCAATACCTTTGCATTTACTTGCCTTGATTTTGCATTCTATTTCCACTGTACCCCTATACTTTTGCATTGACATGCACTGATTTTGCATTTTATTTCCATTGCACCCCAATACTTTTGCATTGACTTGCATTGGTTTTGCATTCTATTTCCATTGCACCCTAAATCTTTGTATTGACTTGCATTGATTTGGCATTCTATTTCCCTTGCACCCCAATACTTTTGCATTGACTTGCATTGGTTTTGCCTTCTATTTCCAATGTACCCCAATACTCTTCCATTGACATGCATTGATTTTGCATTCTATTTCCATTGCACCCCAATACTATTGCATTGACTTGCATTGGTTTTGCATTCTATTTTCATTGCACCCCAATACTATTGCATTATTTGCATTGGTTTTGCATTCAATTTCCATTGCACCCCAATACTTTTGCATTGACATGTATTGATTTTGCATTCTATTTCCATTGCACTCCATTACTTTTGCATTTATTTGCATTGGTTTTGCATTCTATTTCCATTGCACGCCAATAAATTGCATTTATTTGCTTCTGTTGTGCATTCTATTGCCATTGCATTCTAAAACTTTGCATTTACTTGCATTGATTTTGCATTCTATTTCCCTTGCACCCCAATACTTTTGCATTGACATGCATTGATTTTGCATTCTATTTACATTGCACCACAATACTATTGCATTGACTTGCATTGGTTTTGCATTCTATTTTCATTGTACCCCAATACTATTGCATTTATTTGCGTTGGTTTTGCATTCTATTTCCATTGCACCCCAATACATTTGCATTTATTTGCATCTGTTGTGCATCCTATTACCATTGCACCCTAAAACTTTGCATTTACTTGCATTTATTTTGCATTCTATTTCCATTGCACCCCAATACTTTTGCATTTATTTACATTTTTCATTCTTTTTCTATTGGACCCCAACAATTTTGTATTTATTTGCATCGGTTTTGCATTCTACTTCCATTGCACCCTAATACCTTTGCATTTACTTGCATTGGTTTTGCCTTCTCTTTCCAGAGTACCTCAATACTTTTGCATTGACATGCATTGATTTAGCATTTTATTTCCATTGCACCCCAATACTTTTGCATTGACTTGCATTGGTTTTGCATTCTATTTCCATTGCACCCCAATACTTTTGCATTGACTTGCATTGGTTTTGCCTTCTATTTCCAATGTACCCCAATACTTTTCCATTGACATGCATTGATTTTGCATTCTATTTCCATTGCACCCTAATTCTTTTGCATTTATTATCATTGATTTTGCATTCTATTTCCATAGCACCCCAATACTTTTGCATTTATTTGCATTGGTTTTGCATTCTATTTCCCTTGCACCCCAATACTTTTGCATTGCCTTGTATTGGTTTTGCCTTCTATTTCCAATGTACCCCAATACTTTTCCATTGACATGCATTGATTTTGCATTCTATTTCCATTGCACCCCAATACTATTGCATTGACTTGCATTGGTTTTGCATTCTGTTTTCATTGCACCCCAATACTATTGCATTTATTTGCGTTGGTTTTGCATTCTATTTCCATTGCACTCCAATACATTTGCATTTATTTGCATCTGTTGTGCATTCTATTTCCATTGCACCCTCAAACTTTGCATGTACTTGCATTGATTTTGCATTCTATTTCCATTGCACCCCAATACATTTGCATTTATTTGCATTGGTTTTGCATTCTATTTCCACTGCACCCCAATACTTTTGCATTTATTTGCATTGGTTTTGTATTCTATTTCCATTATACCCCAATATCTTTGCATTTACTTGCCATGATTTTGCATTCTATTTCCACTGCACCCCAATACATTTGCATTGACTTGCATTGGTTTTGCCTTCTCTTTCCAAAGTACCCCAATACTTTTGCATTGACATGCATTGATTTTGCATTCTATTTCCATTGCACCACAATACTTTTGCATTGACTTGCCTTGTTTTTGCATTCTATTTTCATTGCACCCCAATACTATTGCATTATTTGCATTGGTTTTGCATTCTATTTCCATTGCACCCCAAAACTTTTGCATTGATATGCATTGATTTTGCATTCTATTTCCCCTGCACCCCAATACTTTTGCATTTATCTGCATTGGTTTTGCATTCTATTTCCATTACACCTCAATACATTTGCATTTACTTGCCTTGATTTTGCATTCTATTTCCACTGCACCCCAATACATTTGCATTGACTTGCATTTGTTTTGCCTTCTCTTTCCAAAGTACCCCAATACTTTTGCATTGACATGCATTGATTTTGCATTCTATTTCCATTGCACCACAATACTTTTGCATTGACTTGCCTTGTTTTTGCATTCTATTTTCATTGCACCCCAATACTATTGCATTATTTGCATTGGTTTTGCATTCAATTTCCATTGCACCCCAATACTTTTGCATTGACATGCATTGATTTTGCATTCTATTTCCATTGCACCCTAATTCTTTTGCATTTTTTATCATTGATTTTGCATTCTATTTCCATAGCACCCCAATACTTTTGCATTTATTTGCATTGCTTTTGCATCCTATTTCTATTGCACCCCAATACCTTTGCATTTACTTGCCTTGATTTTGCATTCTATTTCCACTGTACCCCAATACTTTTGCAATGACATGCATTGATTTTGGAGTTTGTTTCCATTGCACCCCAATACTTTTGCATTGACTTGCATTGGTTTTGCATTCTATCTCCATTGCACCCTAAAACTTTGCATTTACTTGCATTTATTTTGCATTCTATTTCCATTACACCCCAATACTTTTGCATTGACATGCATTAATTTTGCATTCAATTTCCATTGCAACCCAATACTTTTAGATATATTTGAATTGATTTTGCATTCTATTTCCCTTTCACTCCAATACTTTTGCATTGACATGCATTGATTTTGCATTCTATTTCCATTGCACCACAATACTTTTGCATTGACTTGCCTTGTTTTTGCATTCTATTTTCATTGCACCCCAATACTATTGCATTATTTGCATTGGTTTTGCATTCTATTTCCATTGCACCCCAATACTTTTGCATTGACATGCATTGATTTTGCATTCTATTTCCATTGCACCCCAATTCTTTCGCATTTATTATCATTGATTTTGCATTCTATATCCCTAGCACCCCAATACTTTTGCATTTATTTGCATTGGTTTTGCATTCTATTTCCATTGCACCCCAATACCTTTGCATTTACTTGCCTTGATTTTGCATTCTATTTCCACTGTACCCCTATACTTTTGCATTGACATGCACTGATTTTGCATTTTATTTCCATTGCAACCCAATACTTTTGCATTGACTTGCATTGGTTTTGCATTCTATTTCCATTGCACCCTAAATCTTTGTATTGACTTGCATTGATTTGGCATTCTATTTCCCTGCACCCCAATACTTTTGCATTGACTTGCATTGGTTTTGCCTTCTATTTCCAATGTACCCCAATACTCTTCCATTGACATGCATTGATTTTGCATTCTATTTCCATTGCACCCCAATACTATTGCATTGACTTGCATTGGTTTTGCATTCTATTTTCATTGCACCCCAATACTATTGCATTTATTTGAATTGGTTTTGCATTCTATTTCCATTGCACCCCAATACTTTTGCATTGATTTGCATCTGTTGTGCATTCTATAGCCATTGCACCCTTAAACTTTGCATTAACTTCCATTGATTTTGCATTCTATTTCCCTTGCACCCCAATACTTTTGCATTGACATGCATTGATTTTGCATTCTATTTCCATTGCACCCCAATACTTTTGCATTGACTTGCATTGGTTTTGCATTCTATTTTCATTGCACCCAAATACTATTGCATGTATTTGCATTGGTTTTGCATTCTATTTCCATTGCACCCCTATACTTTTGTATTTATTTGCATCTGTTGTGCATTCTTTTTCCATTGCACCCTAAAACTTTGCATTTACTTGCATTGATTTTGCATTTTATTTCCCTTGCACCCCAATACATTTGCTTTTATTTGCATTGGTTTTGCATTGTATTTCCACTGCACACCAATACTTTTGCATTTATTTGCATTGGTTTTGTATTCTATTTCCATTACACCCCAATATCTTTGCATTTACTTGCCATGATTTTGCATTCTATTTCCACTGCACCCCAATACATTTGCATTGACTTGCATTGGTTTTGCCTTCTCTTTCCAGAGTACCTCAATACTTTTGCATTAACATGCATTGATTTTGCATTCTATTTCCATTCCACCACAATACTTTTGCATTGACTTGCATTGGTTTTGCATTCTATTTTCATTGCACCCCAATATTATTGCATTATCTGCATTGGTTTTGCATTCTATTTCCATTGCACCCCAATACTTTTGCATTGACATGCATTGATTTTGCATTCTATTTCCATTGCACCCCAATACTATTGCATTGACTTGCATTGGTTTTGCATTCTATTTTCATTGCACCCCAATACTATTGCATTTATTTGCGTTGGTTTTGCATTCTATTTCCATTGCACCCCAATACATTTGCATTTATTTGCATCTGTTGTGCATTCTATTTCCACTGCACCCTAAAACTTTGCATTTACTTGCATTGATTTTGCATTCTATTTCCCTTGCACCCTATTGATTTTGCATTCTATTTCCATTGCCCCCAATACTTTTGCATTGACTTGCATTGATTTTGCATTCAATTTCCATTGCAACCCAATACTTTTACATATATTTGCATTGATTTTGCATTCTATTCCCCTTTCACTCCAATACTTTTGCATTTACTTGCATTGATTTTGCATTCTATTTCCATTGCACCCCAATTCTTCTGCATTTATTATCATTGATTTTGCATTCTATTTACATAGCACCCCAATACTTTTGCATTTATTTGCATTGGTTTTGCATTCTTTTTCCATTGAACCCATTACATTTGCATTTACTTGCCTTGATTTTGCATTCTATTTCCACTGTACCCCAATACTTTTGCATTGACATGCATTGATTTTGCATTCTATTTCCATTGCACCCCAATACTTTTGCATTGACTTGCTTTGTTTTTGCATTCTATTTTCATTGCACCCCAATACTATTGCAGTTATGTGCATTTGTTTTGCATCCTATTTCCATTGCACCCCAATACTTTTGCATTTATTTGCATCTGTTGTGCATTCTTTTTCCTTTGCACCCTAAAACTTTGCATTTACTTGCATTGATTTTGCATTCTATTTCCCTTGCACCCCAATACTTTTGCATTTATTTGCATTTTTTGCATTCTTTTTCTATTGCACCCCAATAGTTTTGCATTGACTTGCATTGATTTTGCATTCAATTTCCATTGCAACCCAATACTTTTACATATATTTGCATTGATTTTGCATACTATTTCCATTGCATCCCAATACTTTTGCATTGATTTGCAATGATTTTAAATTCTTTTTCTATTGCACCGCAATGCTTTTACATTTATTTGCATTGGTTTTTTTGTTCTATTTCAATTGCACCCCAATACTTTTGCATTGATTTGCATTGGTTTTTGCATTCTATTTCTACTGCATCCCAATACTTTTGCATTTACTTGCATTGGATTTTCATTCTATTTCCATTGCACCCCAACACCTTTGCATTTACTTGCCTTGATTTTGCATTCTATTTCCACTGCACCCCAATACATTTGCATTGACTGGCATTGATTTTGCCTTCTATTTCCATTGCACCCCAATACTTTTGTATTGACTTGCATTGGTTTGCATTCTATTTTCATTGCACCCCAATACTTTTGCATTGACATGCATTGATATTGCATTTATTTGTATTTGTTTTGCATTCTATTTCCATTGCACCCTAACACTTTTGCATGTAATTGCATTGATTTTGCATTCTATTTCCATTGAACCCCAATACTTTTGCATTGACTTGCATTAATTTTGCATTCTATTTCCCTTTTACCACAATACTTTTGCATTGACAAGCATTGATTTTGCATTCTATTTCCATTGCACCAAAATACTTTTGCATTGATTTATTGATTTGCATTGATTTTGCATTCTATTTCCACTGCACCCCAATACATTTGCATTGACTTTGCATTGGTTTTGCCTTCTCTTTCCAAAGTACCCCAATACGTTTGCGTTGACATGCATTGATTTTGCATTCTATTTCCATTGCACCACAATTCTTTTGCATTGACTTGCCTTGTTTTTGCATTCTATTTTCATTGCACCCCAATACTATTGCATTATTTGCATTGGTTTTGCATTCTATTTCCATTGCACCCCAATACTTTTGCATTTATTATCATTGATTTTGTATTCTATTTCCATAGCACCCCAATACTTTTGCATTTATTTGCATTGGTTTTGCATTCTATTTCCATTGCACCCGAAAACCTTTGCATTTACTTGCCTTGATTTTGCATTCTATTTCCACTGTACCCCAATACTTTTGCATTGACATGCATTGATTTTGTGAGTTTATTTCCATTGCATCCCAATACTTTTGCATTGACTTGCATTGGTTTTGCCTTCTATTTCCAATGTACCCCAATACTTTTCCATCTATATGCATTGATTTTGCATTCTATTTCCATTGCACCCCAATACTATTGCATTGACTTGCATTGGTTTTGCATTCTATTTTCATTGCACCCCAATACTATTGCATTTATTTGCGTTGGTTTTGCATTCTATTTCCATTGAACCCCAATACATTTGCATTTATTTGCATCTGTTGTGAATTCTATTTCCATTGCACCCCAATACTTTTGCATTGACATGCACTGATTTAGCATTTTATTTCCATTGCACCCCAATACTTTTACATATATTTGCATTGATTTTGCATACTATTTCCATTGCATCCCAATACTTTTGCATTGATTTGCAATGATTTTAAATTCTTTTTCTATTGCACCGCAATGCTTTTACATTTATTTGCATTGGTTTTTTTGTTCTATTTCAATTGCACCCCAATACTTTTGCATTGATTTGCATTGGTTTTTGCATTCTATTTCTACTGCATCCCAATACTTTTGCATTTACTTGCATTGGATTTTCATTCTATTTCCATTGCACCCCAACACCTTTGCATTTACTTGCCTTGATTTTGCATTCTATTTCCACTGCACCCCAATACATTTGCATTGACTGGCATTGATTTTGCCTTCTATTTCCATTGCACCCCAATACTTTTGCATTGATTTGCATTGGTTTTTGCATTCTATTTCCACTGCACCCCAATACATTTGCATTGACTGGCATTGATTTTGCCTTCTATTTCCATTGCACCCCAATACTTTTGCATTGATTTGCATTGGTTTTTGCATTCTATTTCTACTGCATCCCAATACTTTTGCATTTACTTGCATTGGATTTTCATTCTATTTCCATTGCACCCCAACACCTTTGCATTTACTTGCCTTGATTTTGCATTCTATTTCCACTGCACCCCAATACATTTGCATTGACTGGCATTGATTTTGCCTTCTATTTCCATTGCACCCCAATACTTTTGTATTGACTTGCATTGGTTTGCATTCTATTTTCATTGCACCCCAATACTTTTGCATTGACATGCATTGATATTGCATTTATTTGTATTTGTTTTGCATTCTATTTCCATTGCACCCTAACACTTTTGCATGTAATTGCATTGATTTTGCATTCTATTTCCATTGAACCCCAATACTTTTGCATTGACTTGCATTAATTTTGCATTCTATTTCCCTTTTACCACAATACTTTTGCATTGACAAGCATTGATTTTGCATTCTATTTCCATTGCACCAAAATACTTTTGCATTGATTTATTGATTTGCATTGATTTTGCATTCTATTTCCACTGCACCCCAATACATTTGCATTGACTTTGCATTGGTTTTGCCTTCTCTTTCCAAAGTACCCCAATACGTTTGCGTTGACATGCATTGATTTTGCATTCTATTTCCATTGCACCACAATTCTTTTGCATTGACTTGCCTTGTTTTTGCATTCTATTTTCATTGCACCCCAATACTATTGCATTATTTGCATTGGTTTTGCATTCTATTTCCATTGCACCCCAATACTTTTGCATTTATTATCATTGATTTTGTATTCTATTTCCATAGCACCCCAATACTTTTGCATTTATTTGCATTGGTTTTGCATTCTATTTCCATTGCACCCGAAAACCTTTGCATTTACTTGCCTTGATTTTGCATTCTATTTCCACTGTACCCCAATACTTTTGCATTGACATGCATTGATTTTGTGAGTTTATTTCCATTGCATCCCAATACTTTTGCATTGACTTGCATTGGTTTTGCCTTCTATTTCCAATGTACCCCAATACTTTTCCATCTATATGCATTGATTTTGCATTCTATTTCCATTGCACCCCAATACTATTGCATTGACTTGCATTGGTTTTGCATTCTATTTTCATTGCACCCCAATACTATTGCATTTATTTGCGTTGGTTTTACATTCTATTTCCATTGAACCCCAATACATTTGCATTTATTTGCATCTGTTGTGAATTCTATTTCCATTGCACCCCAATACTTTTGCATTGACATGCACTGATTTAGCATTTTATTTCCATTGCACCCCAATACTTTTGCATTGACTTGCATTGGTTTTGCATTCTATTTCCATTGCACCCCAATACTTTTGCATTGACTTGCATTGGTTTTGCCTTCTATTTCCAATGTACCCCAATACTTTTCCATTGACATGCATTGATTTTGCATTCTATTTCCATTGCACCCTAATTCTTTTGCATTTATTATCATTGATTTTGCATTCTATTTCCATAGCACCCCAATACTTTTGCATTTATTTGCATTGGTTTTGCATTCTATTTCCCTTGCACCCCAATACTTTTGCATTGCCTTGCATTGGTTTTGCCTTCTATTTCCAATGTACCCCAATACTTTTCCATTGACATGCATTGATTTTGCATTCTATTTCCATTGCACCCCAATACTATTGCATTGACTTGCATTGGTTTTGCATTCTGTTTTCATTGCACCCCAATACTATTGCATTTATTTGCGTTGGTTTTGCATTCTATTTCCATTGCACCCCAATACATTTGCATTTATTTGCATCTGTTGTGCATTCTATTTCCATTGCACCCTCAAACTTTGCATGTACTTGCATTGATTTTGCATTCTATTTCCATTGCACCCCAATACATTTGCATTTATTTGCATTGGTTTTGCATTCTATTTCCACTGCACCCCAATACTTTTGCATTTATCTGCATTGGTTTTGCATTCTATTTCCATTACACCTCAATACATTTGCATTTACTTGCCTTGATTTTGCATTCTATTTCCACTGCACCCCAATACATTTGCATTTATTTGCATTGGTTTTGCATTCTATTTCCACTGTACCCCAATACTTTTGCATTGACATGCATTGATTTTGCATTCTATTTCCATTGCACCCCAATACTTTTGCATTGACTTGCTTTGTTTTTGCATTCTATTTTCATTGCACCCCAATACTATTGCAGTTATTTGCATTTGTTTTGCATTCTATTTCCATTGCACCCCAATACTTTTGCATTTATTTGCATCTGTTGTGCATTCTTTTTCCTTTGCACCCTAAAACTTTGCATTTACTTGCATTGATTTTGCATTCTATTTCCCTTGCACCCCAATACTTTTGCATTTATTTGCATTTTTTGCATTCTTTTTCTATTGCACCCCAATAGTTTTGCATTGACTTGCATTGATTTTGCATTCAATTTCCATTGCAACCCAATACTTTTACATATATTTGCATTGATTTTGCATACTATTTCCATTGCATCCCAATACTTTTGCATTGATTTGCAATGATTTTAAATTCTTTTTCTATTGCACCGCAATGCTTTTACATTTATTTGCATTGGTTTTTTTGATCTATTTCAATTGCACCCCAATACTTTTGCATTGATTTGCATTGGTTTTTGCATTCTATTTCTACTGCATCCCAATACTTTTGCATTTACTTGCATTGGATTTTCATTCTATTTCCATTGCACCCCAATACCTTTGCATTTACTTGCCTTGATTTTGCATTCTATTTCCACTGCACCCCAATACATTTGCATTGACTGGCATTGGTTTTGCCTTCTATTTCCAATGTACACCAATACTTTTGCGTTGACATGCATTGATTTTGCCTTCTATTTCCATTGCACCCCAATACTTTTGTATTGACTTGCATTGGTTTGCATTCTATTTTAATTGCACCCCAATACTTTTGCATTGACATGCATTGATATTGCATTTATTTGTATTTGTTTTGCATTCTATTTCCATTGCACCCTAACACTTTTGCATGTAATTGCATTGATTTTGCATTCTATTTCCATTGAACCCCAATACTTTTGCATTGACTTGCATTAATTTTGCATTCTATTTCCCTTTTACCACAATACTTTTGCATTGACAAGCATTGATTTTGCATTCTATTTCCATTGCACCAAAATACTTTTGCATTGATTTATTGATTTGCATTGATTTTGCATTCTATTTCCACTGCACCCCAATACATTTGCATTGACTTTGCATTGGTTTTGCCTTCTCTTTCCAAAGTACCCCAATACTTTTGCGTTGACATGCATTGATTTTGCATTCTATTTCCATTGCACCACAATTCTTTTGCATTGACTTGCCTTGTTTTTGCATTCTATTTTCATTGCACCCCAATACTATTGCATTGTTTGCATTGGTTTTGCATTCTATTTCCATTGCACCCCAATACTTTTGCATTTATTATCATTGATTTTGTATTCTATTTCCATAGCACCCCAATACTTTTGCATTTATTTGCATTGGTTTTGCATTCTATTTCCATTGCACCCGAATACCTTTGCATTTACTTGCCTTGATTTTGCATTCTATTTCCACTGTACCCCAATACTTTTGCATTGACATGCATTGATTTTGTGAGTTTATTTCCATTGCACCCCAATAATTTTGCATTGACTTGCATTGGTTTTGCCTTCTATTTCCAATGTACCCCAATACTTTTCCATCTATATGCATTGATTTTGCATTCTATTTCCATTGCACCCCAATACTATTGCATTTATTTGCGTTGGTTTTGCATTCTATTTCCATTGAACCCCAATACATTTGCATTTATTTGCATCTGTTGTGAATTCTATTTCCATTGCACCCCAATACTTTTGCATTGACATGCACTGATTTAGCATTC
Organism: Anolis sagrei; assembly: GCF_037176765.1. Classification (NCBI taxonomy): domain Eukaryota; kingdom Metazoa; phylum Chordata; class Lepidosauria; order Squamata; family Anolidae; genus Anolis; species Anolis sagrei. The sequence continues at coordinate 30,286,217 of NC_090030.1, read as the reverse complement.
TATTTCCATTGCACCCCAATACTTTTGCATTGACTTGCATTGGTTTTGCCTTCTATTTCCAATGTACCCCAATACTTTTCCATTGACATGCATTGATTTTGCATTCTATTTCCATTGCACCCTAATTCTTTTGCATTTATTATCATTGATTTTGCATTCTATTTCCATAGCACCCCAATACTTTTGCATTTATTTGCATTGGTTTTGCATTCTATTTCCCTTGCACCCCAATACTTTTGCATTGCCTTGCATTGGTTTTGCCTTCTATTTCCAATGTACCCCAATACTTTTCCATTGACATGCATTGATTTTGCATTCTATTTCCATTGCACCCCAATACTATTGCATTGACTTGCATTGGTTTTGCATTCTGTTTTCATTGCACCCCAATACTATTGCATTTATTTGCGTTGGTTTTGCATTCTATTTCCATTGCACCCCAATACATTTGCATTTATTTGCATCTGTTGTGCATTCTATTTCCATTGCACCCTCAAACTTTGCATGTACTTGCATTGATTTTGCATTCTATTTCCATTGCACCCCAATACATTTGCATTTATTTGCATTGGTTTTGCATTCTATTTCCACTGCACCCCAATACTTTTGCATTTATCTGCATTGGTTTTGCATTCTATTTCCATTACACCTCAATACATTTGCATTTACTTGCCTTGATTTTGCATTCTATTTCCACTGCACCCCAATACATTTGCATTGACTTGCATTTGTTTTGCCTTCTCTTTCCAAAGTACCCCAATACTTTTGCATTGACATGCATTGATTTTGCATTCTATTTCCACTGCACCACAATACTTTTGCATTGACTTGCCTTGTTTTTGCATTCTATTTTCATTGCACCCCAATACTATTGCATTATTTGCATTGGTTTTGCATTCTATTTCCATTGCACCCCAAAACTTTTGCATTGATATGCATTGATTTTGCATTCTATTTCCACTGCACCCCAATACTTTTGCATTTATCTGCATTGGTTTTGCATTCTATTTCCATTACACCTCAATACATTTGCATTTACTTGCCTTGATTTTGCATTCTATTTCCACTGCACCCCAATACATTTGCATTGACTTGCATTTGTTTTACCTTCTCTTTCCAAAGTACCCCAATACATTTGCATTGACATGCATTGATTTTGCATTCTATTTCCATTGCACCACAATACTTTTGCATTGACTTGCCTTGTTTTTGCATTCTATTTTCATTGCACCCCAATACTATTGCATTATTTGCATTGGTTTTGCATTCAATTTCCATTGCACCCCAATACTTTTGCATTGACATGCATTGATTTTGCATTCTATTTCCATTGCACCCTAACACTTTTGCATTTTTTATCATTGATTTTGCATTCTATTTCCATAGCACCCCAATACTTTTGCATTTATTTGCATTGCTTTTGCATCCTATTTCTATTGCACCCCAATACCTTTGCATTTACTTGCCTTGATTTTGCATTCTATTTCCACTGTACCCCAATACTTTTGCAATGACATGCATTGATTTTGGAGTTTGTTTCCATTGCACCCCAATACTTTTGCATTTACTTGCATTTATTTTGCATTCTATTTCCATTACACCCCAATACTTTTGCATTGACATGCATTAATTTTGCATTCAATTTCCATTGCAACCCAATACTTTTAGATATATTTGAATTGATTTTGCATTCTATTTCCCTTTCACTCCAATACTTTTGCATTGACATGCATTGATTTTGCATTCTATTTCCATTGCACCACAATACTTTTGCATTGACTTGCCTTGTTTTTGCATTCTATTTTCATTGCACCCCAATACTATTGCATTATTTGCATTGGTTTTGCATTCTATTTCCATTGCACCCCAATACTTTTGCATTGACATGCATTGATTTTGCATTCTATTTCCATTGCACCCCAATTCTTTTGCATTTATTATCATTGATTTTGCATTCTATTTCCCTAGCACCCCAATACTTTTGCATTTATTTGCATTGGTTTTGCATTCTATTTCCATTGCTCCCCAATACCTTTGCATTTACTTGCCTTGATTTTGCATTCTATTTCCACTGTACCCCTATACTTTTGCATTGACATGCACTGATTTTGCATTTTATTTCCATTGCACCCCAATACTTTTGCATTGACTTGCATTGGTTTTGCATTCTATTTCCATTGCACCCTAAATCTTTGTATTGACTTGCATTGATTTGGCATTCTATTTCCCTTGCACCCCAATACTTTTGCATTGACTTGCATTGGTTTTGCCTTCTATTTCCAATGTACCCCAATACTCTTCCATTGACATGCATTGATTTTGCATTCTATTTCCATTGCACCCCAATACTTGTCAGGATGTGCCTTCATGTTTGAGATTCCACGAAGCCTCCTTCCTGACACCAGAGGGGGCAGTCATGACGGATGGGTTTATGGCAGGACATCTGGGCATAGGTTTTGGCTTTGAAGCTGTGGGAAAGAGGGATCTTAGACTAAACTGTGATAAGGAAGGGGGAGAAGGAGGAGGCAGTGCCAGGAGGGGAGATCTGGGGCTTCTGGGCGGGAAACTTCAGTTCTCGCTTTGTTTTTGCTCTGTATGGACTGAAATAAACTCCAAATCCGAGTACCTACTTGTGAGTGTGAGTTTCCTTTCTACGATCCAGCGGATCCTGACATAAAGCGAGAACTCACAACTTCTTGTTCCACCCGTGAGGACTCAAGCTATCCGGGACAGGAGCATGTACCAGGAAGAGGAAATCCCGATGGGAGCTGGAGAGAGCATCGGCCTTTCCCCCTCCCCGGGGCTGGAAGACGAGGAGTTCGGAGACGAGGGAGTTCCCCAAGCCGGAGACCTGGAAGGGGGAGGAGAGATCCCCGCGGCGGCGTCTGGGACCTGGGGAGCCCCCCTGACATCCACGCAGAGGCCTCCGCAAAAGGACATAACCGTGCGGCGCAAGTTACCCATGTTGGGGCCGAGGGAGCCCCACACAGAACCCTCGCCCCTCGGCGGCGCCCAGGGCCCTCCCGCGCAGCACCTCGGGGAAAAGGTGGACGCGATGGAGAGAATGTTACAGACTTTCTCATTCCAACTGGAGGAAATGAGAAGAGAGGTGGCAGCATCTTGGAGAGCCACGCTGGAGGAGAGAGAGACGCGACGCTCCCTCTCGCAAGGTATGGGACGGGGATACCGGCCCTCGGGGAGAGTGGCGTTTGCCACGGAAGGGGAACCCTCGCACCCCCCGCCCGGGACCTCCACATTCACGTCAGGATGGGGAGGGAGAAGCCATCTCCAAGGGGGCCCTGGAAGAGGAGAGCTACGTGTGAAGTTCAACGGGGACCCCAAGCAGCTCTCCTATTTCATCACAAACGTGAGGCATTATATGGAAGACTATGGAGATTCCTTCCCCTCAGAAGGGGCCATGATCCACGCCGTGGGGGCCAACTTGAAGGAAGCAGCGGCCGATTGGCTCATGCAAATGTACGACACCCGGGCGCCGGAGTTGAGGAGGTTGGACGACTTCCTGAGGGCGCTGCGGGAGAGATTCCAGGACCCTTTGGCAGAAGAGAAGGCAAAGGGTCAGCTCAAGAGGATAACTCAGGGCAATAAGACTGTTTCTGAATATGCCCTGGAATTCAAAGCCATTGCAGGCCGGATTAGGGACTGGTCGGATGCCACCAAGCTCGAACACTTCCGAGCGGGCTTGCGCCCCGATGTGTTGGAGTGGTCTTTACACCGGAGTAACCCGCCCACGCTCGAAGAGTGGATTGTGTTGTCCGGGAGAGTCGAGTGCGACCAGGAGCAGATGCCGCGCAGGGCGAGAGAGAGAGGCCGAACTCGACACCCCGCAGCGGGCCCGCAGGGGGGGCCGCGACGCCCCTCGCCCAGAGGAAGGTCGGCTAGCCGAGAGAGGAGAGGAAGGAGGGGCCCCTGCTTCGCGTGCGGCCAAGAAGGGCATAGAGCAGCAGAATGCCCGAAAGGACGCACTCCTCCCAACGCTCCCAGGCCGGACAAGACGCCCCCTCCCCCGAAGCCAGCACCAGGATCCAAACCGGTAAAGGGGAAAGCCTCCACGGCCGTGGAGACCGCACTGGCCCCGTACCAGCTCCCCGCGGAGGAGGAGTCGGAGCCGGAGGGCGCAGACCGAGACTTCTACATGGCGGGAAACGGACAAGATCTCCCGTAAGGACCGCCGGCGGGGAGATCGTGAAGGCGACAGGCGGTGAGTTGAAAAAGTTGAATTATGACGTGCTTAAAATGACTGTGGCCCTGACCAACCCCAACACGGGACTAAAAGTAAAAACTGTGGCAATGCTGGACTGCGGGTGCACCAGGTGCCTAATCACCCCCTCCCTGGCCGCCAAACTGGGAGTCAAGCCCCTGGCATTAAGGACCCCCGTGGTTTTCTCCCAACTGGATGGGACAGCAGCACATGGGGGCCCCGTAAGGGAAAAACAGACTACCTTCATCTAGAAATGGGAACTCACAAAGAGACCTTGCAGTTTGTGATATCTCCCATGGCCCATCAGCCAGTCATATTGGGGATCCCATGGCTGAGATGGCAGAACCCTCAAATTAACTGGGCGGAGGGGGTGCTCTCCTTTGCAGATGGGGAGTACAAGCCGGAGGGACACAGCCGGCCACAGGATCCCCCTTCCCCCATGCAGCTACGGGGAGCACAGGCAGAGGCATCTCCGGAGGCCGCAGAAACCGACATCCCAGAGGCTTATCGGGAGTGGGCAGACGTTTTCAGCGAGACAGAATGTGATCAGCTGCCCCCGCATAGGAAGACGGACTGTGCTTTAGAATTTGAGCCGAACGTTAAGCTGCCCAGCCCAAAGCTTTATGCTATGTCGGAGCCAGAGAGAAGAGCCTTAAGGGAATTCTTGGACAAAAACCTGGAAAGGGGGTTCATAGTACCGTCCACGTCACCGGTGGCAGCCCCAGTACTCTTTAGACCTAAGGCTGACGGGACGCTAAGGCTGTGTGTGGATTATAGGGGCCTGAATGCCATATGCACCACCAACCAGTACCCCCTCCCACTCATGTCAGAGATTTTGGGCCAATTGGGCAAAGCCAAGATCTTCACAAAATTGGACATTAGAGAGGCCTTTTACCGCCTGAGGGTGAGGGAGGAAGACTGCTGGAAAACGGCCTTCAACACCTGTTATGGGCAGTATCAATGGGCCGTAATGCCTTTTGGCCTAAAAGGAGGCCCCAAGGTGTTCCAACAATTCATAAACGACATCTTCCGAGAGATGTTATATGATGGCCTGCTGGTCTACCTTGATGACCTGTTGATATATTCAGACTCCATAGACCAGCATATAAAAACCACACAAAAGGTGCTCCAAATCCTAAGAGAAAACCAGCTTTATGCTAAGCTTTCAAAGTGTGAGTTCCACAGCACCGAACTTACTTATTTGGGGTTCCGAATATCCACAGAGGGGCTAGCCATGGACCCAGCTAAGATACAGGATGTGCTAGCGTGGGAACCTCCTCGTACACGAAGACAGCTGCAGGGATTTCTGGGGTTGGCAAACTTTTACCGCCAGTTCATCAAGGACTTTGCCGAGGTGGCGCTGCCCCTTACCGAGTTGTTGAAAACAAAGGGAAAGGGAGAAACCAAAAAGGCAAGGACCCCAGGGGCAAGGCTGGAATGGACCCCTGAGTGCCAAAGGGCTTTTGAGGTCTTAAAAGCTAAATTCACAAGCCAGCCCGTCTTAACGCACGTCCAGCCCTCCAAGCCTTTTGTAGTGCAATGTGATGCCTCAGAGGCAGCCTACGGGGCAGTGTTGTTACAAGCCGACGAGTCAGGCCAGCTTAAGCCATGCGCTTACTTATCAAAAAAATTCTCTGAGACTGAAAAACGTTGGCATGTCTGGGAAAAAGAGTCTTTCGCAGTGCGGGCGGCCCTGGCCCACTGGCGACATTTCCTTGAGGGCACCCAGACCCCTTTTGAGGTGTGGACGGACCACAAAAATTTACAGGCCCTGCAGACCCCACAGAGACTCAACGCCAAGCATCTCAGATGGGTCCAGTTCTTCCAGCGATTCAATTTTCGCCTTAAGTTCGTCCCAGGAAGGACAAACCAAGTCGCTGACGCACTCTCGCGTATGCCTGAGGCAGACTATTCATCCCCCACCGAGTCAGGCACGCTCTTTGACAAACAACAGTTGGGTCTAATGGTGCAGACGCGGGCCAGTCTCCGGGACAAGCCCTCGCCTCCCAGCCAGCCAGCCGAGGTACTACAGGGGTTAAAAGAGGCAGCTGAAAAGGATGAGTGGCTGCAAAACCACAAAGAGGAACTAACCCAGAGGGGGGAGCTGTGGACTTATGGATCCAAATATTACGTACCGGCCTCCATGCGAAAGGACATTATGAAAAGGGGCCATGATTCGCTGCTGGCAGGTCATTTTGGGTTCACTAAGACTCTCAAACTCTTAGCCCGCCAATTCTGGTGGCCCCATATGCGCAGAGATATAAAAGACTACACCCAAGAATGCCCAACATGTGCCAAGAACAAACAAAAAGTGGGAAAGCCCACGGGGTTATTACAACCGGTAGCCAACCCCTCACAACCCTGGTCAGAGATTGCCATGGACTTTGTAGTGGAGCTGCCTGATAGCCAGGGTTACAATACCATATGGACCATGATTGACTTGTTTTCTAAACAAGCTCACTTTGTGGCCTTAAAACGACTCCCCTCAGCCCCTGAATTGGCTAAGTTGTTTCTCCACCATGTGTTCCGGTTACATGGTTGCCCCAGCAGGATTATAAGTGACAGAGGCACACAGTTCACCTCCAAATTCTGGAAGTCCTTTTTATCTATGCTGGGGACTGAGCGGGCACTCAGCACGGCCTTCCACCCCGAGACCGATGGTGCCACCGAGAGGGTCCAAAAGACATTGCAACAGTTCCTAAGGTGCTATTCCACCTATCAGCAGGACAATTGGGCGACTCTTTTGGACTTCGCCGAGTATAGCTATAACAATAGCGAACATGCATCCACAGGTGCTTCGCCCTTCAAAATTGTGGGGGGTAGAGATTTTCCTCCCTTCCCTGGCTTAACGCCCCCCGACCCAGGAGAGACCCCAAATAAATGGGGAGAGTCCATCGCAGCAGCTTGGCCAGTGATCAAAGAGACTCTAGACAGGGCCAAAATGGATTACAAAAAGTTCGCTGACAAGAAGAGGTCCCCTCAGCCCCAGTTTAAAGTAGGTGACCTGGTCTACCTGTCCACCAAATATCTGAGATCCACTCAGCCTTCACGTAAATTGTCAGCTTTGTTCATTGGACCCTTTCCCGTTCAGGCCGTGGTCAACCCTGTCGCGGTTCGACTGGAATTGCCCCATACGTGGAAGAGGGTCCACCCGGTGTTCCACGTGAGCTTACTCAAGGCCGCAACTGCCACCCCTAAGTGGTCGGAAGCTGACTCTCAACCGGTCCCCATCATGGTGGGGGCTCACACTCACTTTGAGATCAAGGACATTCTAGATTCAAAAAAGTCTCGAGGAAAACTTTATTATTTGGTCCAGTGGTCCTCTAGGGCCATCCATCCCGAATGGGTGTTACAGGAACATGTCAAGGCCCCTCGCCTTGTGAAGCGGTTCCACTCTGCTTTTCCTCTGAAGCCCAAGCCTTAAAGTCTGTGTCTCACCCTGTGTCTTTCTTTCTTTTTCAGATGGGGGCCATCTTCCGAGGGGGGGAGATATGTCAGGATGTGCCTTCATGTTTGAGATTCCACGAAGCCTCCTTCCTGACACCAGAGGGGGCAGTCATGACGGATGGGTTTATGGCAGGACATCTGGGCATAGGTTTTGGCTTTGAAGCTGTGGGAAAGAGGGATCTTAGACTAAACTGTGATAAGGAAGGGGGAGAAGGAGGAGGCAGTGCCAGGAGGGGAGATCTGGGGCTTCTGGGCGGGAAACTTCAGTTCTCGCTTTGTTTTTGCTCTGTATGGACTGAAATAAACTCCAAATCCGAGTACCTACTTGTGAGTGTGAGTTTCCTTTCTACGATCCAGCGGATCCTGACAATACTATTGCATTGACTTGCATTGGTTTTGCATTCTATTTTCATTACACCCCAATACTATTGCATTTATTTGAATTGGTTTTGCATTCTATTTCCATTGCACCCCAATACTTTTGCATTGATTTGCATCTGTTGTGCATTCTATAGCCATTGCACCCTTAAACTTTGCATTAACTTCCATTGATTTTGCATTCTATTTCCCTTGCACCCCAATACTTTTGCATTGACATGCATTGATTTTGCATTCTATTTCCATTGCACCCCAATACTTTTGCATTGACTTGCATTGGTTTTGCATTCTATTTTCATTGCACCCAAATACTATTGCATGTATTTGCATTGGTTTTGCATTCTATTTCCATTGCACCCATATACTTTTGTATTTATTTGCATCTGTTGTGCATTCTTTTTCCATTGCACCCTAAAACTTTGCATTTACTTGCATTGATTTTGCATTTTATTTCCCTTGCACCCCAATACATTTGCTTTTATTTGCATTGGTTTTGCATTCTATTTCCACTGCACCCCAATACTTTTGCATTTATTTGCATTGGTTTTGTATTCTATTTCCATTACACCCCAATATCTTTGCATTTACTTGACATGATTTTGCATTCTATTTCCACTGCACCCCAATACATTTGCATTGACTTGCATTGGTTTTGCCTTCTCTTTCCAGAGTACCTCAATACTTTTGCATTGACATGCATTGATTTTGCATTCTATTTCCATTGCACCACAATACTTTTGCATTGACTTGCATTGGTTTTGCATTCTATTTTCATTGCACCCCAATATTATTGCATTATCTGCATTGGTTTTGCATTCTATTTCCATTGCACCCCAATACTTTTGCATTGACATGCATTGATTTTGCATTCTATTTCCATTGCACTCCATTACTTTTCCATTGACTTGCATTGGTTTTGCATTCTATTTTCATTGCACCCCAATACTATTGCATTTATTTGTATTGGTTTTGCATTCTATTTCCATTGCACCCCAATAAATTGCATTTATTTGCATCTGTTGTGCATTGTATTGCCATTGCACGCTAAAACTTTGCATGTACTTGCCTTGATTTTGCATTCTATTTCCCTTGCACCCCAATACATTTGCATTGACTTGCATTGGTTTTGCCTTCTATTTCCAATGTACCCCAATACTTTTCCATTGACATGCATTGATTTTGCATTCTATTTCCATTGCACCCCAATACTATTGCATTGACTTGCATTGATTTTGCATTCTATTTTCATTGCACCCCAATATTATTGCATTTATTTGCGTTGGTTTTGCATTCTATTTTCATTGCACCCCAATATTATTGCATTTATTTGCGTTGGTTTTGCATTCTATTTCCATTGCACCCCAATACTTTTGCATTTATTTGCATTTTTCATTCTTTTTCTATTGGACCCCAATAATTTTGCATTTATTTGCATTGGTTTTGCATTCTATTTCCATTGCACCCTAATACCTTTGCATTTACTTGTCTTGATTTTGCATTCTATTTCCACTGCACCCCAATACATTTGCATTGACTTGCATTGGTTTTGCCTACTCTTTCCAAAGTACCTCAATACTTTTGCATTGACATGCATTGATTTTGCATTCTATTTACATTGCACCACAATACTTTTGCATTGACTTGCATTGGTTTTGCATTCTATTTCCATTGCACCCCAATAAATTGCATTTATTTGCTTCTGTTGTGCATTCTATTGCCATTGCATGCTAAAACTTTGCATTTACTTGCATTGATTTTGCATTCTATTTCCCTTGCACCCCAATACTTTTGCATTGACATGCATTGATTTTGCATTCTATTTACATTGCACCACAATACTTTTGCATTGACTTGCATTGGCTTTGCATTCTATTTTCATTGCACCCCAATTTTTGCATTATTTGCATTGGTTTTGCATTCTATTTCCATTGCACCCCAATACTTTTGCATTGACATGCATTGATTTTGCATTCTATTTCCATTGCACCCCAATAAATTGCGTTTATTTGCATCTGTTGTGCATTCTATTTCCATTGCACCCTCAAACTTTGCATGTACTTGCATTGATTTTGCATTCTATTTCCATTGCACCCCAATACATTTGCATTTATTTGCATTGGTTTTGCATTCTATTTCCACTGCACCCCAATACTTTTGCATTTATCTGCATTGGTTTTGCATTCTATTTCCATTACACCTCAATACATTTGCATTTACTTGCCTTGATTTTGCATTCTATTTCCACTGCACCCCAATACATTTGCATTGACTTGCATTTGTTTTGCCTTCTCTTTCCAAAGTACCCCAATACTTTTGCATTGACATGCATTGATTTTGCATTCTATTTCCATTGCACCACAATACTTTTGCATTGACTTGCCTTGTTTTTGCATTCTATTTTCATTGCACCCCAATACTATTGCATTATTTGCATTGGTTTTGCATTCTATTTCCATTGCACCCCAAAACTTTTGCATTGATATGCATTGATTTTGCATTCTATTTCCACTGCACCCCAATACTTTTGCATTTATCTGCATTGGTTTTGCATTCTATTTCCATTACACCTCAATACATTTGCATTTACTTGCCTTGATTTTGCATTCTATTTCCACTGCACCCCAATACATTTGCATTGACTTGCATTTGTTTTGCCTTCTCTTTCCAAAGTACCCCAATACTTTTGCATTGACATGCATTGATTTTGCATTCTATTTCCATTGCACCACAATACTTTTGCATTGACTTGCCTTGTTTTTGCATTCTATTTTCATTGCACCCCAATACTATTGCATTATTTGCATTGGTTTTGCATTCAATTTCCATTGCACCCCAATACTTTTGCATTGACATGCATTGATTTTGCATTCTATTTCCATTGCACCCTAATTCTTTTGCATTTTTTATCATTGATTTTGCATTCTATTTCCATAGCACCCCAATACTTTTGCATTTATTTGCATTGCTTTTGCATCCTATTTCTATTGCACCCCAATACCTTTGCATTTACTTGCCTTGATTTTGCATTCTATTTCCACTGTACCCCAATACTTTTGCAATGACATGCATTGATTTTGGAGTTTGTTTCCATTGCACCCCAATACTTTTGCATTGACTTGCATTGGTTTTGCATTCTATCTCCATTGCACCCTAAAACTTTGCATTTACTTGCATTTATTTTGCATTCTATTTCCATTACACCCCAATACTTTTGCATTGACATGCATTAATTTTGCATTCAATTTCCATTGCAACCCAATACTTTTAGATATATTTGAATTGATTTTGCATTCTATTTCCCTTTCACTCCAATACTTTTGCATTGACATGCATTGATTTTGCATTCTATTTCCATTGCACCACAATACTTTTGCATTGACTTGCCTTGTTTTTGCATTCTATTTTCATTGCACCCCAATACTATTGCATTATTTGCATTGGTTTTGCATTCTATTTCCATTGCACCCCAATACTTTTGCATTGACATGCATTGATTTTGCATTCTATTTCCATTGCACCCCAATTCTTTTGCATTTATTATCATTGATTTTGCATTCTATTTCCCTAGCACCCCAATACTTTTGCATTTATTTGCATTGGTTTTGCATTCTATTTCCATTGCTCCCCAATACCTTTGCATTTACTTGCCTTGATTTTGCATTCTATTTCCACTGTACCCCTATACTTTTGCATTGACATGCACTGATTTTGCATTTTATTTCCATTGCACCCCAATACTTTTGCATTGACTTGCATTGGTTTTGCATTCTATTTCCATTGCACCCTAAATCTTTGTATTGACTTGCATTGATTTGGCATTCTATTTCCCTTGCACCCCAATACTTTTGCATTGACTTGCATTGATTTTGCCTTCTATTTCCAATGTACCCCAATACTCTTCCATTGACATGCATTGATTTTGCATTCTATTTCCATTGCACCCCAATACTATTGCATTGACTTGCATTGGTTTTGCATTCTATTTTCATTGCACCCCAATACTATTGCATTTATTTGAATTGGTTTTGCATTCTATTTCCATTGCACCCCAATACTTTTGCATTGATTTGCATCTGTTGTGCATTCTATAGCCATTGCACCCTTAAACTTTGCATTAACTTCCATTGATTTTGCATTCTATTTCCCTTGCACCCCAATACTTTTGCATTGACATGCATTGATTTTGCATTCTATTTCCATTGCACCCCAATACTTTTGCATTGACTTGCATTGGTTTTGCATTCTATTTTCATTGCACCCAAATACTATTGCATGTATTTGCATTGGTTTTGCATTCTATTTCCATTGCACCCATATACATTTGCATTTATTTGCATCTGTTGTGCATTCTATTTCCATTGCACCCTCAAACTTTGCATGTACTTGCATTGATTTTGCATTCTATTTCCATTGCACCCCAATACATTTGCATTTATTTGCATTGGTTTTGCATTCTATTTCCACTGCACCCCAATACTTTTGCATTTATCTGCATTGGTTTTGCATTCTATTTCCATTACACCTCAATACATTTGCATTTACTTGCCTTGATTTTGCATTCTATTTCCACTGCACCCCAATACATTTGCATTGACTTGCATTTGTTTTGCCTTCTCTTTCCAAAGTACCCCAATACTTTTGCATTGACATGCATTGATTTTGCATTCTATTTCCATTGCACCACAATACTTTTGCATTGACTTGCCTTGTTTTTGCATTCTATTTTCATTGCACCCCAATACTATTGCATTATTTGCATTGGTTTTGCATTCTATTTCCATTGCACCCCAAAACTTTTGCATTGATATGCATTGATTTTGCATTCTATTTCCACTGCACCCCAATACTTTTGCATTTATCTGCATTGGTTTTGCATTCTATTTCCATTACACCTCAATACATTTGCATTTACTTGCCTTGATTTTGCATTCTATTTCCACTGCACCCCAATACATTTGCATTGACTTGCATTTGTTTTACCTTCTCTTTCCAAAGTACCCCAATACTTTTGCATTGACATGCATTGATTTTGCATTCTATTTCCATTGCACCACAATACTTTTGCATTGACTTGCCTTGTTTTTGCATTCTATTTTCATTGCACCCCAATACTATTGCATTATTTGCATTGGTTTTGCATTCAATTTCCATTGCACCCCAATACTTTTGCATTGACATGCATTGATTTTGCATTCTATTTCCATTGCACCCTAATTCTTTTGCATTTTTTATCATTGATTTTGCATTCTATTTCCATAGCACCCCAATACTTTTGCATTTATTTGCATTGCTTTTGCATCCTATTTCTATTGCACCCCAATACCTTTGCATTTACTTGCCTTGATTTTGCATTCTATTTCCACTGTACCCCAATACTTTTGCAATGACATGCATTGATTTTGGAGTTTGTTTCCATTGCACCCCAATACTTTTGCATTGACTTGCATTGGTTTTGCATTCTATCTCCATTGCACCCTAAAACTTTGCATTTACTTGCATTTATTTTGCATTCTATTTCCATTACACCCCAATACTTTTGCATTGACATGCATTAATTTTGCATTCAATTTCCATTGCAACCCAATACTTTTAGATATATTTGAATTGATTTTGCATTCTATTTCCCTTTCACTCCAATACTTTTGCATTGACATGCATTGATTTTGCATTCTATTTCCATTGCACCACAATACTTTTGCATTGACTTGCCTTGTTTTTGCATTCTATTTTCATTGCACCCCAATACTATTGCATTATTTGCATTGGTTTTGCATTCTATTTCCATTGCACCCCAATACTTTTGCATTGACATGCATTGATTTTGCATTCTATTTCCATTGCACCCCAATTCTTTTGCATTTATTATCATTGATTTTGCATTCTATTTCCCTAGCACCCCAATACTTTTGCATTTATTTGCATTGGTTTTGCATTCTATTTCCATTGCTCCCCAATACCTTTGCATTTACTTGCCTTGATTTTGCATTCTATTTCCACTGTACCCCTATACTTTTGCATTGACATGCACTGATTTTGCATTTTATTTCCATTGCACCCCAATACTTTTGCATTGACTTGCATTGGTTTTGCATTCTATTTCCATTGCACCCTAAATCTTTGTATTGACTTGCATTGATTTGGCATTCTATTTCCCTTGCACCCCAATACTTTTGCATTGACTTGCATTGATTTTGCCTTCTATTTCCAATGTACCCCAATACTCTTCCATTGACATGCATTGATTTTGCATTCTATTTCCATTGCACCCCAATACTATTGCATTGACTTGCATTGGTTTTGCATTCTATTTTCATTGCACCCCAATACTATTGCATTTATTTGAATTGGTTTTGCATTCTATTTCCATTGCACCCCAATACTTTTGCATTGATTTGCATCTGTTGTGCATTCTATAGCCATTGCACCCTTAAACTTTGCATTAACTTCCATTGATTTTGCATTCTATTTCCCTTGCACCCCAATACTTTTGCATTGACATGCATTGATTTTGCATTCTATTTCCATTGCACCCCAATACTTTTGCATTGACTTGCATTGGTTTTGCATTCTATTTTCATTGCACCCAAATACTATTGCATGTATTTGCATTGGTTTTGCATTCTATTTCCATTGCACCCATATACTTTTGTATTTATTTGCATCTGTTGTGCATTCTTTTTCCATTGCACCCTAAAACTTTGCATTTACTTGCATTGATTTTGCATTTTATTTCCCTTGCACCCCAATACATTTGCTTTTATTTGCATTGGTTTTGCATTCTATTTCCACTGCACCCCAATACTTTTGCATTTATTTGCATTGGTTTTGTATTCTATTTCCATTACACCCCAATATCTTTGCATTTACTTGACATGATTTTGCATTCTATTTCCACTGCACCCCAATACATTTGCATTGACTTGCATTGGTTTTGCCTTCTCTTTCCAGAGTACCTCAATACTTTTGCATTGACATGCATTGATTTTGCATTCTATTTCCATTGCACCACAATACTTTTGCATTGACTTGCATTGGTTTTGCATTCTATTTTCATTGCACCCCAATATTATTGCATTATCTGCATTGGTTTTGCATTCTATTTCCATTGCACCCCAATACTTTTGCATTGACATGCATTGATTTTGCATTCTATTTCCATTGCACTCCATTACTTTTGCATTGACTTGCATTGGTTTTGCATTCTATTTTCATTGCACCCCAATACTATTGCATTTATTTGTATTGGTTTTGCATTCTATTTCCATTGCACCCCAATAAATTGCATTTATTTGCATCTGTTGTGCATTGTATTGCCATTGCACGCTAAAACTTTGCATGTACTTGCCTTGATTTTGCATTCTATTTCCCTTGCACCCCAATACATTTGCATTGACTTGCATTGGTTTTGCCTTCTATTTCCAATGTACCCCAATACTTTTCCATTGACATGCATTGATTTTGCATTCTATTTCCATTGCACCCCAATACTATTGCATTGACTTGCATTGATTTTGCATTCTATTTTCATTGCACCCCAATATTATTGCATTTATTTGCGTTGGTTTTGCATTCTATTTTCATTGCACCCCAATATTATTGCATTTATTTGCGTTGGTTTTGCATTCTATTTCCATTGCACCCCAATACTTTTGCATTTATTTGCATTTTTCATTCTTTTTCTATTGGACCCCAATAATTTTGCATTTATTTGCATTGGTTTTGCATTCTATTTCCATTGCACCCTAATACCTTTGCATTTACTTCTCTTGATTTTGCATTCTATTTCCACTGCACCCCAATACATTTGCATTGACTTGCATTGGTTTTGCCTACTCTTTCCAAAGTACCTCAATACTTTTGCATTGACATGCATTGATTTTGCATTCTATTTCCATTGCACCAGAATACTTTTGCATTGACTTGCATTGGTTTTGCATTCTATTTTCATTGCACCCCAATACTATTGAATTCTTTGCATTGGTTTTGCATTCAATTTCCATTGCACCCCAATACTTTTGCATTGACATGTATTGATTTTGCATTCTATTTCCATTGCACTCCATTACTTTTGCATTTATTTGCATTGGTTTTGCATTCTATTTCCATTGCACCCCAATAAATTGCATTTATTTGCTTCTGTTGTGCATTCTATTGCCATTGCATGCTAAAACTTTGCATTTACTTGCATTGATTTTGCATTCTATTTCCCTTGCACCCCAATACTTTTGCATTGACATGCATTGATTTTGCATTCTATTTACATTGCACCACAATACTTTTGCATTGACTTGCATTGGCTTTGCATTCTATTTTCATTGCACCCCAATTTTTGCATTATTTGCATTGGTTTTGCATTCTATTTCCATTGCACCCCAATACTTTTGCATTGACATGCATTGATTTTGCATTCTATTTCCATTGCACCCCAATAAATTGCGTTTATTTGCATCTGTTGTGCATTCTATTGCCATTGCACCCTAAAACTTTGCATTTACTTGCATTGATTTTGCATTCTATTTCCCTTGCACCCCAATACTTTTGCATTGACTTGCATTGGTTTTGCCTTCTATTTCCAATGTACCCCAATACTTTTCCATCTATATGCATTGATTTTGCATTCTATTTCCATTGCACTCCATTACTTTTGCATTGACTTGCATTGGTTTTGCATTCTATTTTCATTGCACCCCAATACTATTGCATTTATTTGCATTGGTTTTCATTCTATTTCCATTGCACCCCAATAAATTGCATTTATTTGCATCTGTTGTGCATTCTATTGCCATTGCACGCTAAAACTTTGCATTTACTTGCATTGATTTTGCATTCTATTTCCCTTGCACCCCAATACATTTGCATTGACTTGCCTTGTTTTTGCATTCTATTTTCATTGCACCCCAATACTATTGCATTATTTGCATTGGTTTTGCATTCAATTTCCATTGCACCCCAATACTTTTGCATTGACATGCATTGATTTTGCATTCTATTTCCATTGCACCCTAATTCTTTTGCATTTTTTATCATTGATTTTGCATTCTATTTCCATAGCACCCCAATACTTTTGCATTTATTTGCATTGCTTTTGCATCCTATTTCTATTGCACCCCAATACCTTTGCATTTACTTGCCTTGATTTTGCATTCTATTTCCACTGTACCCCAATACTTTTGCAATGACATGCATTGATTTTGGAGTTTGTTTCCATTGCACCCCAATACTTTTGCATTGACTTGCATTGGTTTTGCATTCTATCTCCATTGCACCCTAAAACTTTGCATTTACTTGCATTTATTTTGCATTCTATTTCCATTACACCCCAATACTTTTGCATTGACATGCATTAATTTTGCATTCAATTTCCATTGCAACCCAATACTTTTAGATATATTTGAATTGATTTTGCATTCTATTTCCCTTTCACTCCAATACTTTTGCATTGACATGCATTGATTTTGCATTCTATTTCCATTGCACCACAATACTTTTGCATTGACTTGCCTTGTTTTTGCATTCTATTTTCATTGCACCCCAATACTATTGCATTATTTGCATTGGTTTTGCATTCTATTTCCATTGCACCCCAATACTTTTGCATTGACATGCATTGATTTTGCATTCTATTTCCATTGCACCCCAATTCTTTTGCATTTATTATCATTGATTTTGCATTCTATTTCCCTAGCACCCCAATACTTTTGCATTTATTTGCATTGGTTTTGCATTCTATTTCCATTGCTCCCCAATACCTTTGCATTTACTTGCCTTGATTTTGCATTCTATTTCCACTGTACCCCTATACTTTTGCATTGACATGCACTGATTTTGCATTTTATTTCCATTGCACCCCAATACTTTTGCATTGACTTGCATTGGTTTTGCATTCTATTTCCATTGCACCCTAAATCTTTGTATTGACTTGCATTGATTTGGCATTCTATTTCCCTTGCACCCCAATACTTTTGCATTGACTTGCATTGATTTTGCCTTCTATTTCCAATGTACCCCAATACTCTTCCATTGACATGCATTGATTTTGCATTCTATTTCCATTGCACCCCAATACTATTGCATTGACTTGCATTGGTTTTGCATTCTATTTTCATTGCACCCCAATACTATTGCATTTATTTGAATTGGTTTTGCATTCTATTTCCATTGCACCCCAATACTTTTGCATTGATTTGCATCTGTTGTGCATTCTATAGCCATTGCACCCTTAAACTTTGCATTAACTTCCATTGATTTTGCATTCTATTTCCCTTGCACCCCAATACTTTTGCATTGACATGCATTGATTTTGCATTCTATTTCCATTGCACCCCAATACTTTTGCATTGACTTGCATTGGTTTTGCATTCTATTTTCATTGCACCCAAATACTATTGCATGTATTTGCATTGGTTTTGCATTCTATTTCCATTGCACCCATATACATTTGCATTTATTTGCATCTGTTGTGCATTCTATTTCCATTGCACCCTCAAACTTTGCATGTACTTGCATTGATTTTGCATTCTATTTCCATTGCACCCCAATACATTTGCATTTATTTGCATTGGTTTTGCATTCTATTTCCACTGCACCCCAATACTTTTGCATTTATCTGCATTGGTTTTGCATTCTATTTCCATTACACCTCAATACATTTGCATTTACTTGCCTTGATTTTGCATTCTATTTCCACTGCACCCCAATACATTTGCATTGACTTGCATTTGTTTTGCCTTCTCTTTCCAAAGTACCCCAATACTTTTGCATTGACATGCATTGATTTTGCATTCTATTTCCATTGCACCACAATACTTTTGCATTGACTTGCCTTGTTTTTGCATTCTATTTTCATTGCACCCCAATACTATTGCATTATTTGCATTGGTTTTGCATTCTATTTCCATTGCACCCCAAAACTTTTGCATTGATATGCATTGATTTTGCATTCTATTTCCACTGCACCCCAATACTTTTGCATTTATCTGCATTGGTTTTGCATTCTATTTCCATTACACCTCAATACATTTGCATTTACTTGCCTTGATTTTGCATTCTATTTCCACTGCACCCCAATACATTTGCATTGACTTGCATTTGTTTTACCTTCTCTTTCCAAAGTACCCCAATACTTTTGCATTGACATGCATTGATTTTGCATTCTATTTCCATTGCACCACAATACTTTTGCATTGACTTGCCTTGTTTTTGCATTCTATTTTCATTGCACCCCAATACTATTGCATTATTTGCATTGGTTTTGCATTCAATTTCCATTGCACCCCAATACTTTTGCATTGACATGCATTGATTTTGCATTCTATTTCCATTGCACCCTAATTCTTTTGCATTTTTTATCATTGATTTTGCATTCTATTTCCATAGCACCCCAATACTTTTGCATTTATTTGCATTGCTTTTGCATCCTATTTCTATTGCACCCCAATACCTTTGCATTTACTTGCCTTGATTTTGCATTCTATTTCCACTGTACCCCAATACTTTTGCAATGACATGCATTGATTTTGGAGTTTGTTTCCATTGCACCCCAATACTTTTGCATTGACTTGCATTGGTTTTGCATTCTATCTCCATTGCACCCTAAAACTTTGCATTTACTTGCATTTATTTTGCATTCTATTTCCATTACACCCCAATACTTTTGCATTGACATGCATTAATTTTGCATTCAATTTCCATTGCAACCCAATACTTTTAGATATATTTGAATTGATTTTGCATTCTATTTCCCTTTCACTCCAATACTTTTGCATTGACATGCATTGATTTTGCATTCTATTTCCATTGCACCACAATACTTTTGCATTGACTTGCCTTGTTTTTGCATTCTATTTTCATTGCACCCCAATACTATTGCATTATTTGCATTGGTTTTGCATTCTATTTCCATTGCACCCCAATACTTTTGCATTGACATGCATTGATTTTGCATTCTATTTCCATTGCACCCCAATACTATTGCATTGACTTGCATTGATTTTGCATTCTATTTTCATTGCACCCCAATATTATTGCATTTATTTGCGTTGGTTTTGCATTCTATTTTCATTGCACCCCAATATTATTGCATTTATTTGCGTTGGTTTTGCATTCTATTTCCATTGCACCCCAATACTTTTGCATTTATTTGCATTTTTCATTCTTTTTCTATTGGACCCCAATAATTTTGCATTTATTTGCATTGGTTTTGCATTCTATTTCCATTGCACCCTAATACCTTTGCATTTACTTCTCTTGATTTTGCATTCTATTTCCACTGCACCCCAATACATTTGCATTGACTTGCATTGGTTTTGCCTACTCTTTCCAAAGTACCTCAATACTTTTGCATTGACATGCATTGATTTTGCATTCTATTTCCATTGCACCAGAATACTTTTGCATTGACTTGCATTGGTTTTGCATTCTATTTTCATTGCACCCCAATACTATTGAATTCTTTGCATTGGTTTTGCATTCAATTTCCATTGCACCCCAATACTTTTGCATTGACATGTATTGATTTTGCATTCTATTTCCATTGCACTCCATTACTTTTGCATTTATTTGCATTGGTTTTGCATTCTATTTCCATTGCACCCCAATAAATTGCATTTATTTGCTTCTGTTGTGCATTCTATTGCCATTGCATGCTAAAACTTTGCATTTACTTGCATTGATTTTGCATTCTATTTCCCTTGCACCCCAATACTTTTGCATTGACATGCATTGATTTTGCATTCTATTTACATTGCACCACAATACTTTTGCATTGACTTGCATTGGCTTTGCATTCTATTTTCATTGCACCCCAATTTTTGCATTATTTGCATTGGTTTTGCATTCTATTTCCATTGCACCCCAATACTTTTGCATTGACATGCATTGATTTTGCATTCTATTTCCATTGCACCCCAATAAATTGCGTTTATTTGCATCTGTTGTGCATTCTATTGCCATTGCACCCTAAAACTTTGCATTTACTTGCATTGATTTTGCATTCTATTTCCCTTGCACCCCAATACTTTTGCATTGACTTGCATTGGTTTTGCCTTCTATTTCCAATGTACCCCAATACTTTTCCATCTATATGCATTGATTTTGCATTCTATTTCCATTGCACTCCATTACTTTTGCATTGACTTGCATTGGTTTTGCATTCTATTTTCATTGCACCCCAATACTATTGCATTTATTTGCATTGGTTTTCATTCTATTTCCATTGCACCCCAATAAATTGCATTTATTTGCATCTGTTGTGCATTCTATTGCCATTGCACGCTAAAACTTTGCATTTACTTGCATTGATTTTGCATTCTATTTCCCTTGCACCCCAATACATTTGCATTGACTTGCCTTGTTTTTGCATTCTATTTTCATTGCACCCCAATACTATTGCATTATTTGCATTGGTTTTGCATTCAATTTCCATTGCACCCCAATACTTTTGCATTGACATGCATTGATTTTGCATTCTATTTCCATTGCACCCTAATTCTTTTGCATTTTTTATCATTGATTTTGCATTCTATTTCCATAGCACCCCAATACTTTTGCATTTATTTGCATTGCTTTTGCATCCTATTTCTATTGCACCCCAATACCTTTGCATTTACTTGCCTTGATTTTGCATTCTATTTCCACTGTACCCCAATACTTTTGCAATGACATGCATTGATTTTGGAGTTTGTTTCCATTGCACCCCAATACTTTTGCATTGACTTGCATTGGTTTTGCATTCTATCTCCATTGCACCCTAAAACTTTGCATTTACTTGCATTTATTTTGCATTCTATTTCCATTACACCCCAATACTTTTGCATTGACATGCATTAATTTTGCATTCAATTTCCATTGCAACCCAATACTTTTAGATATATTTGAATTGATTTTGCATTCTATTTCCCTTTCACTCCAATACTTTTGCATTGACATGCATTGATTTTGCATTCTATTTCCATTGCACCACAATACTTTTGCATTGACTTGCCTTGTTTTTGCATTCTATTTTCATTGCACCCCAATACTATTGCATTATTTGCATTGGTTTTGCATTCTATTTCCATTGCACCCCAATACTTTTGCATTGACATGCATTGATTTTGCATTCTATTTCCATTGCACCCCAATTCTTTTGCATTTATTATCATTGATTTTGCATTCTATTTCCCTAGCACCCCAATACTTTTGCATTTATTTGCATTGGTTTTGCATTCTATTTCCATTGCTCCCCAATACCTTTGCATTTACTTGCCTTGATTTTGCATTCTATTTCCACTGTACCCCTATACTTTTGCATTGACATGCACTGATTTTGCATTTTATTTCCATTGCACCCCAATACTTTTGCATTGACTTGCATTGGTTTTGCATTCTATTTCCATTGCACCCTAAATCTTTGTATTGACTTGCATTGATTTGGCATTCTATTTCCCTTGCACCCCAATACTTTTGCATTGACTTGCATTGATTTTGCCTTCTATTTCCAATGTACCCCAATACTCTTCCATTGACATGCATTGATTTTGCATTCTATTTCCATTGCACCCCAATACTATTGCATTGACTTGCATTGGTTTTGCATTCTATTTTCATTGCACCCCAATACTATTGCATTTATTTGAATTGGTTTTGCATTCTATTTCCATTGCACCCCAATACTTTTGCATTGATTTGCATCTGTTGTGCATTCTATAGCCATTGCACCCTTAAACTTTGCATTAACTTCCATTGATTTTGCATTCTATTTCCCTTGCACCCCAATACTTTTGCATTGACATGCATTGATTTTGCATTCTATTTCCATTGCACCCCAATACTTTTGCATTGACTTGCATTGGTTTTGCATTCTATTTTCATTGCACCCAAATACTATTGCATGTATTTGCATTGGTTTTGCATTCTATTTCCATTGCACCCATATACATTTGCATTTATTTGCATCTGTTGTGCATTCTATTTCCATTGCACCCTCAAACTTTGCATGTACTTGCATTGATTTTGCATTCTATTTCCATTGCACCCCAATACATTTGCATTTATTTGCATTGGTTTTGCATTCTATTTCCACTGCACCCCAATACTTTTGCATTTATCTGCATTGGTTTTGCATTCTATTTCCATTACACCTCAATACATTTGCATTTACTTGCCTTGATTTTGCATTCTATTTCCACTGCACCCCAATACATTTGCATTGACTTGCATTTGTTTTGCCTTCTCTTTCCAAAGTACCCCAATACTTTTGCATTGACATGCATTGATTTTGCATTCTATTTCCATTGCACCACAATACTTTTGCATTGACTTGCCTTGTTTTTGCATTCTATTTTCATTGCACCCCAATACTATTGCATTATTTGCATTGGTTTTGCATTCTATTTCCATTGCACCCCAAAACTTTTGCATTGATATGCATTGATTTTGCATTCTATTTCCACTGCACCCCAATACTTTTGCATTTATCTGCATTGGTTTTGCATTCTATTTCCATTACACCTCAATACATTTGCATTTACTTGCCTTGATTTTGCATTCTATTTCCACTGCACCCCAATACATTTGCATTGACTTGCATTTGTTTTACCTTCTCTTTCCAAAGTACCCCAATACTTTTGCATTGACATGCATTGATTTTGCATTCTATTTCCATTGCACCACAATACTTTTGCATTGACTTGCCTTGTTTTTGCATTCTATTTTCATTGCACCCCAATACTATTGCATTATTTGCATTGGTTTTGCATTCAATTTCCATTGCACCCCAATACTTTTGCATTGACATGCATTGATTTTGCATTCTATTTCCATTGCACCCTAATTCTTTTGCATTTTTTATCATTGATTTTGCATTCTATTTCCATAGCACCCCAATACTTTTGCATTTATTTGCATTGCTTTTGCATCCTATTTCTATTGCACCCCAATACCTTTGCATTTACTTGCCTTGATTTTGCATTCTATTTCCACTGTACCCCAATACTTTTGCAATGACATGCATTGATTTTGGAGTTTGTTTCCATTGCACCCCAATACTTTTGCATTGACTTGCATTGGTTTTGCATTCTATCTCCATTGCACCCTAAAACTTTGCATTTACTTGCATTTATTTTGCATTCTATTTCCATTACACCCCAATACTTTTGCATTGACATGCATTAATTTTGCATTCAATTTCCATTGCAACCCAATACTTTTAGATATATTTGAATTGATTTTGCATTCTATTTCCCTTTCACTCCAATACTTTTGCATTGACATGCATTGATTTTGCATTCTATTTCCATTGCACCACAATACTTTTGCATTGACTTGCCTTGTTTTTGCATTCTATTTTCATTGCACCCCAATACTATTGCATTATTTGCATTGGTTTTGCATTCTATTTCCATTGCACCCCAATACTTTTGCATTGACATGCATTGATTTTGCATTCTATTTCCATTGCACCCCAATTCTTTTGCATTTATTATCATTGATTTTGCATTCTATTTCCCTAGCACCCCAATACTTTTGCATTTATTTGCATTGGTTTTGCATTCTATTTCCATTGCTCCCCAATACCTTTGCATTTACTTGCCTTGATTTTGCATTCTATTTCCACTGTACCCCTATACTTTTGCATTGACATGCACTGATTTTGCATTTTATTTCCATTGCACCCCAATACTTTTGCATTGACTTGCATTGGTTTTGCATTCTATTTCCATTGCACCCTAAATCTTTGTATTGACTTGCATTGATTTGGCATTCTATTTCCCTTGCACCCCAATACTTTTGCATTGACTTGCATTGATTTTGCCTTCTATTTCCAATGTACCCCAATACTCTTCCATTGACATGCATTGATTTTGCATTCTATTTCCATTGCACCCCAATACTATTGCATTGACTTGCATTGGTTTTGCATTCTATTTTCATTGCACCCCAATACTATTGCATTTATTTGAATTGGTTTTGCATTCTATTTCCATTGCACCCCAATACTTTTGCATTGATTTGCATCTGTTGTGCATTCTATAGCCATTGCACCCTTAAACTTTGCATTAACTTCCATTGATTTTGCATTCTATTTCCCTTGCACCCCAATACTTTTGCATTGACATGCATTGATTTTGCATTCTATTTCCATTGCACCCCAATACTTTTGCATTGACTTGCATTGGTTTTGCATTCTATTTTCATTGCACCCAAATACTATTGCATGTATTTGCATTGGTTTTGCATTCTATTTCCATTGCACCCATATACTTTTGTATTTATTTGCATCTGTTGTGCATTCTTTTTCCATTGCACCCTAAAACTTTGCATTTACTTGCATTGATTTTGCATTTTATTTCCCTTGCACCCCAATACATTTGCTTTTATTTGCATTGGTTTTGCATTCTATTTCCACTGCACCCCAATACTTTTGCATTTATTTGCATTGGTTTTGTATTCTATTTCCATTACACCCCAATATCTTTGCATTTACTTGACATGATTTTGCATTCTATTTCCACTGCACCCCAATACATTTGCATTGACTTGCATTGGTTTTGCCTTCTCTTTCCAGAGTACCTCAATACTTTTGCATTGACATGCATTGATTTTGCATTCTATTTCCATTGCACCACAATACTTTTGCATTGACTTGCATTGGTTTTGCATTCTATTTTCATTGCACCCCAATATTATTGCATTATCTGCATTGGTTTTGCATTCTATTTCCATTGCACCCCAATACTTTTGCATTGACATGCATTGATTTTGCATTCTATTTCCATTGCACTCCATTACTTTTGCATTGACTTGCATTGGTTTTGCATTCTATTTTCATTGCACCCCAATACTATTGCATTTATTTGTATTGGTTTTGCATTCTATTTCCATTGCACCCCAATAAATTGCATTTATTTGCATCTGTTGTGCATTGTATTGCCATTGCACGCTAAAACTTTGCATGTACTTGCCTTGATTTTGCATTCTATTTCCCTTGCACCCCAATACATTTGCATTGACTTGCATTGGTTTTGCCTTCTATTTCCAATGTACCCCAATACTTTTCCATTGACATGCATTGATTTTGCATTCTATTTCCATTGCACCCCAATACTATTGCATTGACTTGCATTGATTTTGCATTCTATTTTCATTGCACCCCAATATTATTGCATTTATTTGCGTTGGTTTTGCATTCTATTTTCATTGCACCCCAATATTATTGCATTTATTTGCGTTGGTTTTGCATTCTATTTCCATTGCACCCCAATACTTTTGCATTTATTTGCATTTTTCATTCTTTTTCTATTGGACCCCAATAATTTTGCATTTATTTGCATTGGTTTTGCATTCTATTTCCATTGCACCCTAATACCTTTGCATTTACTTCTCTTGATTTTGCATTCTATTTCCACTGCACCCCAATACATTTGCATTGACTTGCATTGGTTTTGCCTACTCTTTCCAAAGTACCTCAATACTTTTGCATTGACATGCATTGATTTTGCATTCTATTTCCATTGCACCAGAATACTTTTGCATTGACTTGCATTGGTTTTGCATTCTATTTTCATTGCACCCCAATACTATTGAATTCTTTGCATTGGTTTTGCATTCAATTTCCATTGCACCCCAATACTTTTGCATTGACATGTATTGATTTTGCATTCTATTTCCATTGCACTCCATTACTTTTGCATTTATTTGCATTGGTTTTGCATTCTATTTCCATTGCACCCCAATAAATTGCATTTATTTGCTTCTGTTGTGCATTCTATTGCCATTGCATGCTAAAACTTTGCATTTACTTGCATTGATTTTGCATTCTATTTCCCTTGCACCCCAATACTTTTGCATTGACATGCATTGATTTTGCATTCTATTTACATTGCACCACAATACTTTTGCATTGACTTGCATTGGCTTTGCATTCTATTTTCATTGCACCCCAATTTTTGCATTATTTGCATTGGTTTTGCATTCTATTTCCATTGCACCCCAATACTTTTGCATTGACATGCATTGATTTTGCATTCTATTTCCATTGCACCCCAATAAATTGCGTTTATTTGCATCTGTTGTGCATTCTATTGCCATTGCACCCTAAAACTTTGCATTTACTTGCATTGATTTTGCATTCTATTTCCCTTGCACCCCAATACTTTTGCATTGACTTGCATTGGTTTTGCCTTCTATTTCCAATGTACCCCAATACTTTTCCATCTATATGCATTGATTTTGCATTCTATTTCCATTGCACTCCATTACTTTTGCATTGACTTGCATTGGTTTTGCATTCTATTTTCATTGCACCCCAATACTATTGCATTTATTTGCATTGGTTTTCATTCTATTTCCATTGCACCCCAATAAATTGCATTTATTTGCATCTGTTGTGCATTCTATTGCCATTGCACGCTAAAACTTTGCATTTACTTGCATTGATTTTGCATTCTATTTCCCTTGCACCCCAATACATTTGCATTGACTTGCATTGGTTTTGCCTTCTATTTCCAATGTACCCCAATACTTTGCATTGACATGCATTGATTTTGCATTCTATTGCCATTGCACCCTAAAACTTTGCATTGACTTGCATTTATTTTGCATTCTATTTCGATTTCAACCCAATACTTTTGCATTTATTTGCATTTTTCTTTATTTTTCTATTGGACCCCAATAATTTTGCATTTATTTGCATTGGTTTTGCATTCTATTTCCATTGCACCGTAATACCTTTGCATTTACTTGCATTTATTTTGCATTCTATTTCCACTGCACCCCAATAAATTTGCATTGACTTGCTTTGGTTTTGTCTTCTCTTTCCAAAGTACCCCAATACTTTTGCATTGATATGCATTGATTTTTCATTCTATTTCCATTGCACCACAATACTTTTGCAATGACTTGCATTGGCTTTGCATTCTATTTTCATTGCACCCCAATACTATTGCATTATTTGCATTGGTTTTGCATTCTATTTCCACTGCACCCCAATTCTTTTGCATTGACATGCATTGATTTTGCATTCTATTTCCATTGCACCCCAATAAATTGTGTTTATTTGCATCTGTTGTGCATTCTATTGCCATTGCACCCTAAAACTTTGC
This sequence comes from Anolis sagrei, assembly GCF_037176765.1. Classification (NCBI taxonomy): domain Eukaryota; kingdom Metazoa; phylum Chordata; class Lepidosauria; order Squamata; family Anolidae; genus Anolis; species Anolis sagrei. Next base: position 30,258,092 of record NC_090030.1, on the reverse strand, counting down.
ATTTACTTGCATTGATTTTGCATTCTATTTCCCTTGCACCCCAATACTTTTGCATTGACTTGCATTGGTTTTGCCTTCTATTTCCAATGTACCCCAATACTTTTCCATCTATTGCACTCCATTACTTTTGCATTGACTTGCATTGGATTTGCATTCTATTTTCATTGCACCCCAATACTATTGCATTTATTTGTATTGGTTTTGCATTCTATTTCCATTGCACCCCAATAAATTGCATTTATTTGCGTCTGTTGTGCATTCTATTGCCATTGCACTCCAATTCTTCTGCATTTACTTGCCTTGATTTTGCATTCTATTTCCCTTGCACCCCAATACATTTGCATTGACTTGCATTGGTTTTGCCTTCTATTTCCAATGTACCCCAATACTTTTCCATTGACATGCATTGATTTTGCATTCTATTTCCATTGCACCCCAATACTATTGCATTGACTTGCATTGGTTTTGCATTCTATTTTCATTGTACCCCAATACTATTGCATTTATTTGCGTTGGTTTTGCATTCTATTTCCATTGCACCCCAATACATTTGCATTTATTTGCATCTGTTGTGCATCCTATTACCATTGCACCCTAAAACTTTGCATTTACTTGCATTTATTTTGCATTCTATTTCCATTGCACCCCAATACTTTTGCATTTATTTACATTTTTCATTCTGTTTCTATTGGACCCCAATAATTTTGCATTTATTTGCATCGGTTTTGCATTCTATTTCCATTGCACCCTAATACCTTTGCATTTACTTGCATTGGTTTTGCCTTCTCTTTCCAGAGTACCTCAATACTTTTGCATTGACATGCATTGATTTAGCATTTTATTTCCATTGCACCCCAATACTTTTGCATTGACTTGCATTGGTTTTGCATTCTATTTCCATTGCACCCTAATACTTTTGCATTGACTTGCATTGGTTTTGCCTTCTATTTCCAATGTACCCCAATACTTTTCCATTGACATGCATTGATTTTGCATTCTATTTCCATTGCACCATAATTCTTTTGCATTTATTATCATTGATTTTGCATTCTATTTCCATAGCACCCCAATACTTTTGCATTTATTTGCATTGGTTTTGCATTCTATTTCCCTTGCACCCCAATACTTTTGCATTGCCTTGTATTGGTTTTGCCTTCTATTTCCAATGTACCCCAATACTTTTCCATTGACATGCATTGATTTTGCATTCTATTTCCATTGCACCCCAATACTATTGCATTGACTTGCATTGGTTTTGCATTCTGTTTTCATTGCACCCCAATACTATTGCATTTATTTGCGTTGGTTTTGCATTCTATTTCCATTGCACCCCAATACATTTGCATTTATTTGCATCTGTTGTGCATTCTATTTCCATTGCACCCTCAAACTTTGCATGTACTTGCATTGATTTTGCATTCTATTTCCATTGCACCCCAATACATTTGCATTTATTTGCATTGGTTTTGCATTCTATTTCCACTGCACCCCAATACTTTTGCATTTATCTGCATTGGTTTTGCATTCTATTTCCATTACACCTCAATACATTTGCATTTACTTGCCTTGATTTTGCATTCTATTTCCACTGCACCCCAATACATTTGCATTGACTTGCATTGGTTTTGCCTTCTCTTTCCAAAGTACCCCAATACTTTTGCATTGACATGCATTGATTTTGCATTCTATTTCCATTGCACCACAATACTTTTGCATTGACTTGCCTTGTTTTTGCATTCTATTTTCATTGCACCCCAAAACTTTTGCATTGATATGCATTGATTTTGCATTCTATTTCCCCTGCACCCCAATACTTTTGCATTTATCTGCATTGGTTTTGCATTCTATTTCCATTACACCTCAATACATTTGCATTTACTTGCCTTGATTTTGCATTCTATTTCCACTGCACCCCAATACATTTGCATTGACTTGCATTTGTTTTGCCTTCTCTTTCCAAAGTACCCCAATACTTTTGCATTGACATGCATTGATTTTGCATTCTATTTCCATTGCACCACAATACTTTTGCATTGACTTGCCTTGTTTTTGCATTCTATTTTCATTGCACCCCAATACTATTGCATTATTTGCATTGGTTTTGCATTCAATTTCCATTGCACCCCAATACTTTTGCATTGACATGCATTGATTTTGCATTCTATTTCCATTGCACCCTAATTCTTTTGCATTTTTTATCATTGATTTTGCATTCTATTTCCATAGCACCCCAATACTTTTGCATTTATTTGCATTGCTTTTGCATCCTATTTCTATTGCACCCCAATACCTTTGCATTTACTTGCCTTGATTTTGCATTCTATTTCCACTGTACCCCAATACTTTTGCAATGACATGCATTGATTTTGGAGTTTGTTTCCATTGCACCCCAATACTTTTGCATTGACTTGCATTGGTTTTGCATTCTATCTCCATTGCACCCTAAAACTTTGCATTTACTTGCATTTATTTTGCATTCTATTTCCATTACACCCCAATACTTTTGCATTGACATGCATTAATTTTGCATTCAATTTCCATTGCAACCCAATACTTTTAGATATATTTGAATTGATTTTGCATTCTATTTCCCTTTCACTCCAATACTTTTGCATTGACATGCATTGATTTTGCATTCTATTTCCATTGCACCACAATACTTTTGCATTGACTTGCCTTGTTTTTGCATTCTATTTTCATTGCACCCCAATACTATTGCATTATTTGCATTGGTTTTGCATTCTATTTCCATTGCACCCCAATACTTTTGCATTGACATGCATTGATTTTGCATTCTATTTCCATTGCACCCCAATTCTTTTGCATTTATTATCATTGATTTTGCATTCTATTTCCCTAGCACCCCAATACTTTTGCATTTATTTGCATTGGTTTTGCATTCTATTTCCATTGCACCCCAATACCTTTGCATTTACTTGCCTTGATTTTGCATTCTATTTCCACTGTACCCCTATACTTTTGCATTGACATGCACTGATTTTGCATTTTATTTCCATTGCAGCCCAATACTTTTGCATTGACTTGCATTGGTTTTGCATTCTATTTCCATTGCACCCTAAATCTTTGTATTGACTTGCATTGATTTGGCATTCTATTTCCCTTGCACCCCAATACTTTTGCATTGACTTGCATTGGTTTTGCCTTCTATTTCCAATGTACCCCAATACTCTTCCATTGACATGCATTGATTTTGCATTCTATTTCCATTGCACCCCAATACTATTGCATTGACTTGCATTGGTTTTGCATTCTATTTTCATTGCACCCCAATACTATTGCATTTATTTGAATTGGTTTTGCATTCTATTTCCATTGCACCCCAATACTTTTGCATTGATTTGCATCTGTTGTGCATTCTATAGCCATTGCACCCTTAAACTTTGCATTAACTTCCATTGATTTTGCATTCTATTTCCCTTGCACCCCAATACTTTTGCATTGACATGCATTGATTTTGCATTCTATTTCCATTGCACCCCAATACTTTTGCATTGACTTGCATTGGTTTTGCATTCTATTTTCATTGCACCCAAATACTATTGCATGTATTTGCATTGGTTTTGCATTCTATTTCCATTGCACCCCTATACTTTTGTATTTATTTGCATCTGTTGTGCATTCTTTTTCCATTGCACCCTAAAACTTTGCATTTACTTGCATTGATTTTGCATTTTATTTCCCTTGCACCCCAATACATTTGCTTTTATTTGCATTGGTTTTGCATTCTATTTCCACTGCACACCAATACTTTTGCATTTATTTGCATTGGTTTTGTATTCTATTTCCATTACACCCCAATATCTTTGCATTTACTTGCCATGATTTTGCATTCTATTTCCACTGCACCCCAATACATTTGCATTGACTTGCATTGGTTTTGCCTTCTCTTTCCAGAGTACCTCAATACTTTTGCATTGACATGCATTGATTTTGCATTCTATTTCCATTGCACCACAATACTTTTGCATTGACTTGCATTGGTTTTGCATTCTATTTTCATTGCACCCCAATATTATTGCATTATCTGCATTGGTTTTGCATTCTATTTCCATTGCACCCCAATACTTTTGCATTGACATGCATTGATTTTGCATTCTATTTCCATTGCACTCCATTACGTTTGCATTGACTTGCATTGGTTTTGCATTCTATTTTCATTGCACCCCAATACTATTGCATTTATTTGCATTGGTTTTGCATTCTATTTCCATTGCACCCCAATAAATTGCATTTATTTGCATTTGTTGTGCATTGTATTGCCATTGCACGCTAAAACTTTGCATGTACTTGCCTTGATTTTGCATTCTATTTCCCTTGCACCCCAATACATTTGCATTGACTTGCATTGGTTTTGCCTTCTATTTCCAATGTACCCCAATACTTTTCCATTGACATGCATTGATTTTGCATTCTATTTCCATTGCACCCCAATACTATTGCATTGACTTGCATTGATTTTGCATTCTATTTTCATTGCACCCCAATATTATTGCATTTATTTGCGTTGGTTTTGCATTCTATTTTCATTGCACCCCAATATTATTGCATTTATTTGCGTTGGTTTTGCATTCTATTTCCATTGCACCCCAATACTTTTGCATTTATTTGCATTTTTCATTCTTTTTCTATTGGACCCCAATAATTTTGCATTTATTTGCATTGGTTTTGCATTCTATTTCCATTGCACCCTAATACCTTTGCATTTACTTGCCTTGATTTTGCATTCTATTTCCACTGCACCCCAATACATTTGCATTGACTTGCATTGGTTTTGCCTACTCTTTCCAAAGTACCTCAATACTTTTGCATTGACATGCATTGATTTTGCATTCTATTTCCATTGCACCAGAATACTTTTGCATTGACTTGCATTGGTTTTGCATTCTATTTTCATTGCACCCCAATACTATTGCATTCTTTGCATTGGTTTTGCATTCAATTTCCATTGCACCCCAATACTTTTGCATTGACATGTATTGATTTTGCATTCTATTTCCATTGCACTCCATTACTTTTGCATTTATTTGCATTGGTTTTGCATTCTATTTCCATTGCACCCCAATAAATTGCATTTATTTGCTTCTGTTGTGCATTCTATTGCCATTGCATGCTAAAACTTTGCATTTACTTGCATTGATTTTGCATTCTATTTCCCTTGCACCCCAATACTTTTGCATTGACATGCATTGATTTTGCATTCTATTTACATTGCACCACAATACTTTTGCATTGACTTGCATTGGCTTTGCATTCTATTTTCATTGCACCCCAATTTTTGCATTATTTGCATTGGTTTTGCATTCTATTTCCATTGCACCCCAATACTTTTGCATTGACATGCATTGATTTTGCATTCTATTTCCATTGCACCCCAATAAATTGCGTTTATTTGCATCTGTTGTGCATTCTATTGTCATTGCACCCTAAAACTTTGCATTTACTTGCATTGATTTTGCATTCTATTTCCCTTGCACCCCAATACTTTTGCATTGACTTGCATTGGTTTTGCCTTCTATTTCCAATGTACCCCAATACTTTTCCATCTATATGCATTGATTTTGCATTCTATTTCCATTGCACTCCATTACTTTTGCATTGACTTGCATTGGTTTTGCATTCTATTTTCATTGCACCCCAATACTATTGCATTTATTTGCATTGGTTTTGCATTCTATTTCCATTGCACCCCAATAAATTGCATTTATTTGCATCTGTTGTGCATTCTATTGCCATTGCACGCTAAAACTTTGCATGTACTTGCCTTGATTTTGCATTCTATTTCCCTTGCACCCCAATACATTTGCATTGACTTGCATTGGTTTTGCCTTCTATTTCCAATGTACCCCAATACTTTTCCATTGACATGCATTGATTTTGCATTCTATTGCCATTGCACCCTAAAACTTTGCATTGACTTGCATTTATTTTGCATTCTATTTCGATTGCAACCCAATACTTTTGCATTTATTTGCATTTTTCTTTATTTTTCTATTGGACCCCAATAATTTTGCATTTATTTGCATTGGTTTTGCATTCTATTTCCATTGCACCGTAATACCTTTGCATTTACTTGCATTTATTTTGCATTCTATTTCCACTGCACCCCAATAAATTTGCATTGACTTGCTTTGGTTTTGTCTTCTCTTTCCAAAGTACCCCAATACTTTTGCATTGATATGCATTGATTTTTCATTCTATTTCCATTGCACCACAATACTTTTGCAATGACTTGCATTGGCTTTGCATTCTATTTTCATTGCACCCCAATACTATTGCATTATTTGCATTGGTTTTGCATTCTATTTCCACTGCACCCCAATTCTTTTGCATTGACATGCATTGATTTTGCATTCTATTTCCATTGCACCCCAATAAATTGTGTTTATTTGCATCTGTTGTGCATTCTATTGCCATTGCACCCTAAAACTTTGCATTTACTTGCATTGATTTTGCATTCTATTTCCCTTGCACCCCAATACTTTTGCATTGACTTGCATTGGTTTTGCCTTCTATTTCCAATGTACCCCAATACCTTTCCATCTATATGCATTGATTTTTCATTCTATTTCCATTGCACTCCATTACTTTTGCATTGACTTGCATTGGATTTGCATTCTATTTTCATTGCACCCCAATACTATTGCATTTATTTGTATTGGTTTTGCATTCTATTTCCATTGCACCCCAATAAATTGCATTTATTTGCGTCTGTTGTGCATTCTATTGCCATTGCACTCCAATTCTTCTGCATTTACTTGCATTGATTTTGCATTCTATTTCCCTTGCACCCCAATACATTTGCATTGACTTGCATTGGTTTTGCCTTCTATTTCCAATGTACCCCAATACTTTTCCATTGACATGCATTGATTTTGCATTCTATTTCCATTGCACCCCAATACTATTGCATTGACTTGCATTGGTTTTGCATTCTATTTTCATTGTACCCCAATACTATTGCATTTATTTGCGTTGGTTTTGCATTCTATTTCCATTGCACCCCAATACATTTGCATTTATTTGCATCTGTTGTGCATCCTATTACCATTGCACCCTAAAACTTTGCATTTACTTGCATTTATTTTGCATTCTATTTCCATTGCACCCCAATACTTTTGCATTTATTTGCATTTTTCATTCTTTTTCTATTGGACCCCAATAATTTTGCATTTATTTGCATCGGTTTTGCATTCTATTTCCATTGCACCCTAATACCTTTGCATTTACTTGCATTGGTTTTGCCTTCTCTTTCCAGAGTACCTCAATACTTTTGCATTGACATGCATTGATTTTGCATTCTATTTCCATTGCACCACAATTCTTTTGCATTGACTTGCATTGGTTTTGCATTCTATTTTCATTGCACCCCAATATTACTGCATTATCTGCATTGGTTTTGCATTCTATTTCCATTGCACCCCAATACTTTTGCATTGACATGCATTGATTTTGCATTCTATTTCCATTGCACTCCATTACTTTTGCATTGACTTGCAATGGTTTTGCATTCTATTTTCATTGCACCCCAATACTATTGCATTTATTTGCATTGGTTTTGCATTCTATTTCCATTGCACCCCAATAAATTGCATTTATTTGCATCTGTTGTGCATTGTATTTCCATTGCACACTAAAACTTTGCATTTACTTGCATTGATTTTGCATTCTATTTCCCTTGCACCCCAATACATTTGCATTGACTTGCATTGGTTTTGCCTTCTATTTCCAATGTACCCCAATACTTTTCCATTGACATGGATTGATTTTGCATTCTATTTCCATTGCACCCCAATACTATTGCATTGACTTGCATTGATTTTGCATTCTATTTTCATTGCACCCCAATATTATTGCATTTATTTGCGTTAGTTTTGCATTCTATTTTCATTGCACCCCAATATAATTGCATTTATTTCCGTTGGTTTTGCATTCTATTTCCATTGCACCCCAATACTTTTGCATTTATTTGCATTTTTCATTCTTTTTCTATTGGACCACAATAATTTTGCATTTATTTGCATTGGTTTTGCATTCTATTTCCATTGCACCCTAATACCTTTGCATTTACTTGCCTTGATTTTGCATTCTATTTCCACTGCACCCCAATACATTTGCATTGACTTGCATTGGTTTTGCCTACTCTTTCCAAAGTACCTCAATACTTTTGCATTGACATGCATTGATTTTGCATTCTATTTCCATTGCACCAGAATACTTTTGCATTGACTTGCATTGCATTCTATTTTCATTGCACCCCAATACTATTGCATTATTTGCATTGGTTTTGCATTCAATTTCCATTGCACCCCAATACTTTTGCATTGACATGTATTGATTTTGCATTCTATTTTCATTGCACTCCATTACTTTTGCATTTATTTGCATTGGTTTTGCATTCTATTTCCATTGCACCCCAATAAATTGCATTTATTTGCTTCTGTTGTGCATTCTATTGCCATTCTATTTCCATTGCACCCCAATACTATTGCGTTGACTTGCATTGATTTTGCATTCTATTTTCATTGCACCCCAATACTATTGCATTTATTTGCATTGGTTTTGCATTCTATTTCCATTGCACCCCAATACATTTGCATTTATTTGCATCTGTTGTGCATCCTATTGCCATTGCACCCTAAAACTTTGCATTTACTTGCATTTATTTTGCATTCTATTTCCATTGCACCCCAATACTTTTGCATTTATTTGCATTTTTCATTCTTTTTCTATTGGACCCCAATAATTTTGCATTTATTTGCATCGGTTTTGCATTCTATTTCCATTGCACCCTAACACCTTTGCATTTACTTGCCTTGATTTTGCATTCTATTTCCACTGCACCCCAATACATTTGCATTGACTTGCATTGGTTTTGCCTTCTCTTTCCAAAGTACCCCAATACTTTTGCATTGACATGCATTGATTTTGCATTCTATTTCCATTGCACCACAATACTTTTGCATTGACTTGCATTGGCTTTGCATTCTATTTTCATTGCACCCCAATTTTTGCATTATTTGCATTGGTTTTGCATTCTATTTCCATTGCACCCCAATACTTTTGCATTGACATGCATTGATTTTGCATTCTATTTCCATTGTACCCCAATAAATTGCGTTTATTTGCATCTGTTGTGCATTCTATTGCCATTGCACCCTAAAACTTTGCATTTACTTGCATTGATTTTGCATTCTATTTCCCTTGCACCCCAATACTTTTGCATTGACTTGCATTGGTTTTGCCTTCTATTTCCAATGTACACCAATACTTTTCCATATTTATGCATTGATTTTGCATTCTATTTCCATTGCACTCCATTACTTTTGCATTGACTTGCATTGGTTTTGCATTCTATTTTCATTGCACCCCAATACTATTGCATTTATTTGCATTAGTTTTGCATTCTATTTCCATTGCACCCCAATAAATTGCATTTATTTGCATCTGTTGTGCATTCTATTGCCATTGCACGCTAAAACTTTGCATTTACTTGCATGGATTTTGCATTCTATTTCCCTTGCACCCCAATACATTTGCATTGACTTGCATTGGTTTTGCCTTCTATTTCCAATGTACCCCAATACTTTTCCATTGACATGCATTGATTTTGCATTCTATTGCCATTGCACCCTAAAACTTTGCATTGACTTGCATTTATTTTGCATTCTATTTCGATTGCACCACAATACTTTTGCATTTATTTGCATTTTTCTTTATTTTTCTATTGGACCCCAATAATTTTGCATTTATTTGCATTGGTTTTGCATTCTATTTCCATTGCACCGTAATACCTTTGCATTTACTTGCATTGATTTTGCATTCAATTTCCATTGTAACCCAATACTTTTATATTTATTTGCATTGATTTTGCATTCTATTTCCCTTTCACTCCAATACTTTTGCATTTACTTGCATTTATTTTGCATTCTATTTCCAATGCACCCCAATTCTTTTGCATTTATTATCATTGATTTTGCATTCTATTTCCACTGCACCCCAATAAATTTGCATTGACTTGCTTTGGTTTTGTCTTCTCTTTCCAAAGTACCCCAATACTTTTGCATTGATATGCATTGATTTTTCATTCTATTTCCATTGCACCACAATACTTTTGCAATGACTTGCATTGGCTTTGCATTCTATTTTCATTGCACCCCAATACTATTGCATTATTTGCATTGGTTTTGCATTCTATTTCCACTGCACCCCAATTCTTTTGCATTGACATGCATTGATTTTGCATTCTATTTCCATTGAACCCCTATACATTTGCATTTATTTGCATCTGTTGTGCATTCTATTTCCATTGCACCCCAATACCTTTGCATTGACATGCACTAATTTAGCATTTTATTTCCAATGCACCCCAATACTTTTGCATTGACGTGCAATGGTTTTGCATTCTATTTCCATTGCACCCTAAAACCTTGCATTGACTTGCATTGATTTTGCAGTCTATTTCCCTTGCACCCCAATACTTTTGCATTGACTTGCAATGGTTTTGCATTCTATTTCCCTTGCACCCCAATACTTTTGCATTGACTTGCATTGGTTTTGCCTTCTATTTCCAATGTACCCCAATACTTTTCCATTGACTTGCATTGATTTTGCATTGTATTTTCATTGCACCCCAATACTATTGCATTTATTTGCATTGGTTTTGCATTCTATTTCCATTGCACCCCAATACTTTTGCATTGATTTGCATCTGTTGTGCATTCTATAGCCATTGCACCCTAAAACTTTGCATTAACTTGCATTGATTTTGCATTCTATTTCCCTTGCACCCCAATACTTTTGCATTGACATGCATTGATTTTGCATTCTATTTCCATTGCACTCCAATACTTTTGCATTGACTTGCATTGGTTTTGCATTCTATTTTCATTGCACCCAAATACTATTTCATTTATTTGCATTGGTTTTGCATTCTATTTCCATTGCACCCCAATACTTTTGTATTTATTTGCATCTGTTGTGCATTCTTTTTCCATTGCACCCTAAAACTTTGTATTTACTTGCATTGATTTTGCATTCTATTTCCCTTGCACCCCAATACATTTGCATTGACTTGCATTGGTTTTGCCTTCTATTTCCAATGTACCCCAATACTTTTCCATTGACATGCATTGATTTTGCATTCTTTTTCCATTGCACCCCAATACTATTTCATTGACTTGCATTGATTTTGCATTCTATTTTCATTGCACCCCAATACTATTGCATTTATTTGCGTTGGTTTTGCATTCTATTACCATTGAACCCCAATACATTTGCATTTATTTGCATCTGTTGTCCATTCTATTTCAATTGCACCCCAATACTTTTGCATTGACTTGCATTGATTTTGCATTCAATTTCCATTGCAACCCAATATTTTTACATATATTTGAATTGATTTTGCATTCTATTTCCCTTTAACTCCAATACTTTTGCATTTACTTGCATTTATTTTGCATTATATTTCCATTGCACCCCAATTCTTTTGCATTTATTATCATTGATTTTGCATTCTATTTCCATAGCACCCCAATACTTTTGGATTTATTTGCATTGGTTTTGCATTCTATTTCCATTGCACCCCAATACCTTTGCATTTACTTGCCTTGATTTTGCATTCTATTTCCACTGTACCCTAATACTTTTGCATTGACATGCATTGATTTTGGAGTTTATTTCCATTGCACCCCAATACATTTGCATTGACTTGCATTGGTTTTGCATTCTATCTCCATTGCACCCTAAAACTTTGCATTTACTTGCATTGATTTTGCATTCTCTTTCCATTACACCCCAATACTTTTGCATTGACATGCATTAATTTTGCATTCAATTTCCATTGCAACCCAATACTTTTACATATATTTGAATTGATTTTGCATTCTATTTCCCTTTCACTCCAATACTTTTGCATTTACTTGCATTTATTTTGCATTCTATTTCCATTGCACCCCAATTCTTTTGCATTTATTATCATTGATTTTGCATTCTATTTCCCTAGCACCCCAATACTTTTTCATTTATTTGCATTGGTTTTGCATTCTATTTCCATTGCACCCCGATACCTTTGCATTTACTTGCCTTGATTTTGCATTCTATTTCCACTGTACCCCTATACTTTTGCATTGACATGCACTGATTTAGCATTTTATTTCCATTGCACCCCAATACTATGGCATTTATTTGCATTGGTTTTGCGTTCTATTTCCAATGTACCCCAATACTTTTCCATTGGCATGCATTGATTTTGCATTCTATTTCCATTGCACCCCAATACTATTGCATTGACTTGCATTGGTTTTGCATTCTATTTCCATTGCACCCCAATACTTTTGCATTTATTTGCATTGGTTTTGCATTCTATTTCCATTGCACCCCAATACTTTTGTATTTATTTGCATCTGTTGTGCATTCTATAGCCATTGCACCCTAAAACTTTGCATTAACTTGCATTGATTTTGCATTCTATTTCCCTTGCACCCCAATACTTTTGCATTGACATGCATTGATTTTGCATTCTATTTCCATTGCACCCCAATACTTTTGCATTGACTTGCATTGGTTTTGCATTCTATTTTCATTGCACCCAAATACTATTGCATTTATTTGCATTGGTTTTGCATTCTATTTCCATTGCACCCCAATACTTTTGTATTTATTTGCATCTGTTGTGCATTCTTTTTCCATTGCACCCTAAAACTTTGCATTTACTTGCATTGATTTTGCATTCTATTTCCCTTGCACCCCAATTCTTTTGCATTTATTTGCATTTTTTGCATTCTTTTTCTATTGCACCCTAATACTTTTGCATTGACTTGCATTGATTTTGCATTCAATTTCCATTGCAACCCAATACTTTTACATATATTTGCATTGATTTTGCATACTATTTTCATTGCACCCCAATACTTTTGCATTGATTTGCATTGATTTTAAATTCTACTTCTATTGCACCCCAATGCTTTTACATTTATTTGCATTGTTTTTTTTGTTCTATTTCAATTGCAACCCAATACTATTGCATTGACTTGCATTCGTTTTTCCATTCTATTTCCATTGCATCCCAATACGTTTGCACTTACTTGCATTGGATTTTCATTCTATTTCCATTGGATCAAAATTCCTTTGCATTTAGTTGCCTTGATTTTGCATTCTATTTCCACTGCACCCCAATACATTTGCATTGACTTGCATTGGTTTTGCCTTCTATTTCCAATGTACCCCAATACTTTTGCATTGACATGCATTGATTTTGCATTCTATTTCCATTGCACGCCATTACTTTTGCATTGACTTGCATTGGTTTTGCATTCTATTTCTATTGCACCCCAATACTACTGCATTTATTTGCATTGGTTTTGCATTCTAATTCCATTGCACCCCAATAAATTTGCATTTATTTGCATCTGTTGTGCATTCTATGGCCATTGCACCCTAAAACTTTGCATTTACTTGCATTGATTTTTCATACTATTTCCATTGCACCCTAACACTTTTGTATGTAATTGCATTGATTTTGCATTCTATTTCCAATGCACCACAATAATTTTGCATTGACTTGCATTAATTTTGCATTCTATTTCCCTTTTACCACAATACTTTTGCTTTGACAAGAATTGAATTTGCATTCTATTTCCATTGCACTCCAATATGTTAGCATTTATTTGAATAGATTTTGCAATCTATTAGCATTGCACCCCAATACTTTTGCATTTATTTGAATCTGTTGTGCATTCTATTTCCATTGCACTCCAATTCTTCTGCATTTACTTGCATTGATTTTGCATTCTATTTCCATTGCACCGCATTACTTTTGCATTTATTAGCATTGATTTTGCATTCTATTTCCATCGCTTCCCAATACTTTTGCATTGACTTGCATTGGTTTTGTCTTCTATTTTCAATGTACCCCGATATTTTCCATTAACATGCATTGAATTTTGCATTCTATTTCCATTGCACCCCAATACTTTTGCATTGACTTGCATTGGTTTTGCATTCTATTTTCATTGCACCCCAATACTATTGCATTTATTTGCATTGGTTTTGCATTCTATTTCCATTGCACACCAATACATTTGCAGTTATTTGCATCTGTTGTGCATTCTATTTCCATTGCACCCTAAAACTTTGCATATATTTGCATTGATTTTGCATACTATTTCCATTGCACTCCAATACTTTTGCATTGATATGCATTGATTTTAAATTCTATTTCTATTGCACCCCAATGCTTTTCCATTTATTTGCATTGGTTTTTTTGTTCTATTTCCATTGCATCCCAATACTTATGCCTTTACTTGCATTGGATTTTCATTCTATTTCCATTGCATCCCAATACCTTTGCATTTACTTGCCTTGATTTTGCATTCTATTTCCACTGCACCCCAATACATTTGCATTGACTTGCACTGGTTTTGCCTTCTATTTCCAATGTACCCCAATACTTTTGCATTGACATGCATTGATTTTGCATTCTATTTCCATTGCACCGAAATACTTTTGCATTGACAAGCATTGGTTTTGCATTCTATTTTCATTGCACCCCAATACTATTGCATTTATTTGCATTGGTTTTGTATTCCGTTTCCATTGCACCCCAATACTTTAGCATTTATTTGCATCTGTTGTGCATTCCATTTCCAATGCTCCCTAAAACTTTGCATTTACTCGCATTGATTTTGCATTCTATTTCCCTTGCACCCCAATACTTTTGCATTGACTTGCATTGGTTTTGCCTTCCATTTCCAATGTACACCGAAACTTTTCCATTGACATGCATTGATTTTGCATTCTATTTCCATTGCACCCCAATACTTTTGCATTGACTTGCATTGGTTTTGCATTCTATTTTCATTGCACCCCAATACTTTTGCATGTATTTGCATTTTTTGCATTCTTATTCTATTGCACCCCAATACTTTTGCATTTACTTGCATTGATTTTGCATTCAATTTCCATTGCAACCCAATACTTTTACATATATTTGCATTGATTCTGCATACTATTTCCATTGCACCCCAATACTTTTGCATTGATTTGCATTGATTTTAAATTCTATTTCTATTGCACCCCAATGCTTTTACATTGACTTATTGTCTTGCATTGATTTTGCATTCTTTTTCCATTGCACCCCAACACTTTTGCATTTACTTGCATTGATTTTGCATTCTACTTCCAATGCACCCCAATACTTTTGCATTGACTTACACTGACTTTGCATTCTATGTCCATTGCACCCCAATGCTTTTATTTGCTTTGGTTTTGCATTCTATTTCCATTGCACCCCAATACTTTTGCATTGACTCGCATTATTTTGGCATTTTGTTTCCATTTCACCCCAATTCTTTTGCATTTACTTGCATTTATTTTGCATTCTTTTTCCATTGCATTCCAATAATTTTGCATTTACTAGCATTGATTTACTATTCTATTTCCATTGCACCCCTATAATTTTACATTGACTTGCATTGATTTTGCATTCTATTTGCATTGCACCCCAATACTTTTGCATTCATTAACATTGATTCTGCATTCTATTTCTATTGCAACTCATTTCTTTTGCATTTTTTGTATTGATTTTGCATTCAATTTCCATTGCAACCCAATACTTTTACATATATTTGCATTGATTTTGCATTCTATTTCCCTTTCACTCCAATACCTTTGCATTTACTTGCATTGATTTTGCATTCTATTTCCATAGCACCCCAATACTTTTGCATTTATTTGCATTGGTTTTGCATTCTATTTCCATTGCACCCCAATACCTTTGCATTTACTTGCCTTGATTTTGCATTCTATTTCCACTGCACCCCAATACATTTATTTATTTATTTGCTGCATTTGTTGACCGCCGTTCTCAGCCCTAGGGCGACTCACGGCGGTGTACAACATATAAAAAGACAGTTTACAATAAAGCACGACAATAAATCAACATATCACTAATACACACTAATATAATTACACTAAAATAATTGACTTGCAATGGTTTTGCCTTCTATTTCCAAAGTACCCCAATACTATTGCATTGACATGCATTTATTTTGCATTCTATTTCCATTGCATCACAATACTTTTGCATTGACTTGCATTGGTTTTGCATTCTATTTTCATTGAACCCCAATACTATTGCATTTATTTGCATTGGTTTTGCATTCTATTTCCATTGCACCCCAATACTCTTGCATTGACATGCATTGATTTTGCATTCTATTTCCATTGCACTCCATTACTTCTGCATTGACTTGCATTGGTTTTGCATTCTATTTTCATTGCACCCAAATACTATCACATTTATTTGCATTGGTTTTGCATTCTATTTCCATTGCACCCCAATACTTTTGTATTTATTTGCATCTGTTGTGCATTCTTTTTCCATTGCACCCTAAAACTTTGCATTTACTTGCATTGATTTTGCATTCTATTTCCCTTGCACCCCAATACTTTTGCATTTATATGCATTTTTTGCATTCTTTTTCTATTGCACCCTAATACTTTTGCATTGACTTGCATTGATTTTGCATTCAATTTCCATTGCAACCCAATACTTTTACATATATTTGCATTGATTTTGCATACTATTTCCATTGCACACCAATACTTTTGCATTTACTTGCATTGGTTTTTTTTTCTATTTCAGTTGCACCCCAATACTTTTGCATTGACTTGCATTGGTTTTTCCATTCTATTTCCATTGCATCCCAATACTTTTGCATTTACTTGCATTGGATTTTCATTCTATTTCCATTGCATCCGAATACCTTTGCATTTGCTTGCCTTGATTTTGCATTCTATTTCCACTGCACCCCAATACATTTGCATTGACTTGCATTGGTTTTGCCTTCTATTTCTAATGTACCCCAATACTTTTCTATTGACATGCATTGATTTTGCATTCTATTTCCATTGCACTCCATTACTGTTGCATTGACTTGCATTGGTTTTGCTTTCTATTTTCATTGCACCCAATACTATTGCATTTATTTGCATTGGTTTTGCATTCTATTTCCATTGTACCCCAATAAATTTTCATTTATTTGCATCTGTTGTGCATTCTATTGCCATTGCACCCTAAATCTTTGCATTTACTTGCATTGATTTAGCATTCTATTTCCCTTGCACCCAAATACTTTTGCATTGACTTGCATTGGTTTTGCCTTCTACTTCCAATGTACCCCAATACTTTTCCATTGACATGCATTGATTTTGCATTCTATTTCCATTGCACCCCAATACTATTGCATTGACTTGCATTGGTTTTGCATTCTATTTCCATTGCACCCCAATTTTTTGCATTCATTATCATTGATTTTGCATTCTATTTCCATAGCACCCCAATACTTTTGCATTTATTTGCATTGGTTTTGCATTCTATTTCCATTGCACCTCAATACCTTTGCATTTACTTGCCTTGATTTTGCATTCTATTTCCAATGTACCACAATACTTTTGCATTGACATGCATTGATTTTGCATTCTATTTCCATTGCACCCCAATACTTTTGCATTGACTTGCTTTGTTTTTGCATTCTATTTTCATTGCACCCAATACTATTGCAGTTATTTGCATTTGTTTTGCATCCTATTTCCATTGCACCCCAATACTTTTGCATTTATTTCCATCTGTTGTGCATTCTTTTTCCATTGCACCCTAAAACTTTGCATTAACTTGCATTGATTATGCATTCTATTTCCCTTGCACCCCAATACTTTTGCATTTATTTGCATTTTTTGCATTCTTTTTCTACGCACCCCAATACTTTTGCATTTACTTGCATTGATTTTGCATTCAATTTCCCTTGCAACCCAATACTTTTACATATATTTGCATTGATTTTGCATACTATTTCCATTGCACCCCAATACTTTTGCATTGATTTTCATTGATTTTATATTCTATTTCTATTGCACCCCAATGCTTTTACATTTATTTTGATTGGTTTTTTGTTCTATTTCAATTGCACCCCAATACATTTGCATTTATTTGCATCTGTTGTGCATTCTATTGCCATTGCACCCCAATACTTTTGCATTGACATGCATTGATTTTGCATTCTGTTTCCATTGCACTCCATTACTTCTGCATTGACTTGCATTGGTTTTGCATTGTATTTTCATTGCACCCCAATACTATTGCATTTATTTGCATTGGTTTTGCATTCTATTTCCATTGCAACCCAATAAATTTGCATTTATTTGCATCTGTTGTGCATTTTATTGCCATTGCACTTTAAAACTTTGCATTTACTTGCATTGATTTTGCATTCTATTTCCCTTGCACCCCAATAATTTTGCATTGACTTGCATTGGTTTTGCCTTCTATTTCCAATGTACCCCAATACTTTTCCATTGACATGCATTGATTTTGCATTCCATTTCCATTGCACCCCAATACTATTGCATTGACTTACATTGGTTTTGCATTCTATTTTCATTGCACCCCAATACTATTGCATTTATTTGCGTTGGTTTTGCATTCTATTTCCATTGCACCCCAATACTTTTGCATTTATTTGCATCTGTTGTGCATTCTATTTCCATTGCACCCTAAAACTTTGCATTTACTTGCATTGATTTTGCATTCTATTTCCATTGCCCCCAATACTTTTGCATTGACTTGCATTGATTTTGCATTCAATTTCCATTGCAACCCAATACTTTTACATATATTTGCATTGATTTTGCATTCTATTTCCCTTTCACTCCAATACTTTTGCATTTACTTGCATTTATTTTGCATTCTATTTCCATTGCACCCCAATTCTTCTGCATTTATTATCATTGATTTTGCATTCTATTTACATAGCACCCCAATACTTTTGCATTTATTTGCATTGGTTTTGCATTCTTTTTCCATTGCACCCCAATACATTTGCATTTACTTGCCTTGATTTTGCATTCTATTTCCACTGTACCCCAATACTTTTGCATAGACATGCATTGATTTTGCATTCTATTTCCATTGCACCCCAATACTTTTGCATTGACTTGCTTTGTTTTTGCATTCTATTTTCATTGCACCCCAATACTATTGCAGTTATTTGCATTGGTTTTGCATTCTATTTCCATTGCACCCCAATACTTTTGCATTTATTTGCATCTGTTGTGCATTCTTTTTCCTTTGCACCCTAAAACTTTGCATTTACTTGCATTGATTTTGCATTCTATTTCCCTTGCACCCCAATACTTTTGCATTTATTTGCATTTTTTGCATTCTTTTTCCATTGCACCCCAATACTTTTGCATTGACTTGCATTGATTTTGCATTCAATTTCCATTGCAACCCAATACTTTTACATATATTTGCATTGATGTTGCATACTATTTCCATAGCACCCCAATACGTTTGCATTGATTTGCAATGATTTTAAATTCTTTTTCTATTGCACCGCAATGCTTTTACATTTATTTGCATTGGTTTTTTTGTTCTATTTCAATTGCAGCCCAATACTTTTGCATTGATTTGCATTGGTTTTTGCATTCTATTTCTACTGCATCCCAATACTTTTGCATTTACTTGCATTGGATTTTCATTCTATTTCCATTGCACCCCAATACCTTTGCATTTACTTGCCTTGATTTTGCATTCTATTTCCACTGCACCCCAATATATTTGCATTGACTTGCATTGGTTTTGCCTTCTATTTCCAATGTACACCAATACTTTTGCGTTGACATGCATTGATTTTGCCTTCTATTTCCATTGCACCCCAATACTTATGTATTGACTGGCATTGGTTTGCATTCTATTTTCATTGCACCCTAATACTATTGCATTGATTTGCATTTGTTTTGCATTCTATTTCCATTGCACCCTAACACTTTTGCATGTAATTGCATTGATTTTGCATTCTATTTCCTTTGCACCCCAATACTTTTGCATTGACTTGCATTAATTTTGCATTCTATTTCCCTTTTACCACAATACGTTTGCATTGACAAGCATTGATTTTGCATTCTATTTCCATTGCACCAAAATACTTTTGCATTGATTTATTGACTTGCATTGATTTTGCATTCTATTTCCATTGAACTCCTATAGTTTTGCATTTACTTTCATTAATTTTCCATTTTATTTCCATTGCACCCCAATACTTTTGCATTTATTATCATTGATTTTGCTTTCTATTTCTATTGCAACCCAATTCTTTTGCATTTTTTTTGCATTGATTTTGCATTCTATTTCCATTGCACCCCAATACCTTTTTATTTATTTGCATTGGTTTTGCATTCTATTTCCATTGCACCCCAATACTTTTGCATTGGCTTGCATTAATTTTGCATTCTATTTCCCTTTCACCCCAATAGTTTTGCATTGACAAGCATTGATTTTGCATTCTGTTTCCATTGCACCTCAACACGTTAGCATTTACTTGATTTGATTTTGCATTCTATTAGCATTGCACCCCAATACTTTTGCATTTATTTGCATCTGTTGTGCATTCTATTTCCATTGCACCATAAACCTTTGCATTTACTTGCATTGATTTTGCCTTCTATTTCATTGCACCCGAATACTTTTGCATTTATTTGCCTTTGTTTTGCATTCTATTTCCATTGCATCCCTATATTTTTGCATTTACTTGCATTGATTTTGCATTCTATTTCCCTTTTACTCCAATACTTTTACATTTATTATCATTGATTTTGCATTCTATTTCCATAGCACCCCAATACTTTTGCATTTATTTGCATTGGTTTTGCATTTTATTTCCATTGCATCCCAATACCTTTGCATTTACTTGCCTTGATTTTGCATTCTATTTCCACTGCACCCCAATACTTTTGCATTTACTTGCATTGATTTTGCATTCAATTTCCATTGCACCCCAATACTTTTGCATTGATTTGCATTGATTTTAAATTCTATTTCTATTGCACCCTAATGCTTTTACATTTATTTGCATGGGTTTTTTTTGTTCTATTTCAATTGCATCCCAATGCCTTTGCATTTACTTGCCTTGATTTTGCATTCTATTTCCACTGCACCCCAATACATTTGCATTGACTTGCATTGGTTTTTCCTTCTATTTCCAATGTACCCCAACACGTTAGCATTTACTTGATTTGATTTTGCATTCTATTAGCATTGCACCCCAATTCTTTTGCATTTATTTGCATCTGTTGTGCATTCTATTTCCATTGCACCATAAACCTTTGAATTTACTTGCATTGATTTTGCCTTCTATTTCCATAGCACCCCAATACTTTTGCATTTATTTGCATCTGTTGTGCATTCTTTTTCCATTGCACCCTAAAACTTTGCATTTACTTGCATTGATTTTGCATTCTATTTCCCTTGCACCCCAATACTTTTGCATTTATTTGCATTTTTTGCATTCTTTTTCCATTGCAACCCAATACTTTTGCATTGACTTGCATTGATTTTGCATTCAATTTTCATTGCAACCCAATACTTTTACATATATTTGCATTGATTTTGCATACTATTTCCATTGCACCCCAATACTTTTGCATTGATTTGCAATGATTTTAAATTCTTTTTCTATTGCACCGCAATGCTTTTACATTTATTTGCATTGGTTTTTTTGTTCTATTTCAATTGCACCCCAATACTTTTGCATTGATTTGCATTGGTTTTTGCATTCTATTTCTACTGCATCCCAATACTTTTGCATTTACTTGCATTGGATTTTCATTCTATTTCCATTGCACCCCAATACCTTTGCATTTACTTGCCTTGATTTTGCATTCTATTTCCACTGCACCCCAATACATTTGCATTGACTTGCATTGGTTTTGCCTTCTATTTCCAATGTACACCAATACTTTTGCGTTGACATGCATTGATTTTGCCTTCTATTTCCATTGCACCCCAATACTTATGTATTGACTTGCATTGGTTTGCATTCTATTTTCATTGCACCCCAATACTATTGCATTGATTTGCATTTGTTTTGCATTCTATTTCCATTGCACCCTAACACTTTTGCATGTAATTGCATTGATTTTGCATTCTATTTCCATTGCACCCCAATACTTTTGCATTGACTTGCATTAATTTTGCATTCTATTTCCCTTTTACCACAATACTTTTGCATTGACAAGCATTGATTTTGCATTCTATTTCCATTGCACCAAAATACTTTTGCATTGATTTATTGACTTGCATTGATTTTGCATTCTATTTCCATTGAACTCCAATAGTTTTGCATTTACTTTCATTAATTTTGCGTTTTATTTCCATTGCACCCCAATACTTTTGCATTTATTATCATTGATTTTGCTTTCTATTTCTATTGCAACCCAATTCTTTTGCATTTTTTGCATTGATTTTGCTTTCTATTTCCATTGCACCCCAATACCTTTTTATTTATTTGCATTGGTTTTGCATTCTATTTCCATTGCACCCCAATACTTTTGCATTGGCTTGCATTAATTTTGCATTCTATTTCCCTTTCACCCCAATAGTTTTGCATTGACAAGCATTGATTTTGCATTCTGTTTCCATTGCACCCCAACACGTTAGCATTTACTTGATTTGATTTTGCATTCTATTAGCATTGCACCCCAATACTTTTGCATTTATTTGCATCTGTTGTGCATTCTATTTCCATTGCACCATAAACCTTTGCATTTACTTGCATTGATTTTGCCTTCTACTTCATTGCACCCGAATACTTTTGTATTTATTTGCATTTGTTTTGCATTCTATTTCCATTGCATCCCTATATTTTTGCATTTACTTGCATTGATTTTGCATTCTATTTCCCTTTCACTCCAATACATTTATTGCATTTATTATCATTGGTTTTGCATTCTATTACCATAGCACCCCAATACTTTTGCATTTATTTGCATTGGTTTTGCATTTTTTTCCATTGCATCCCAATACCTTTGCATTTACTTGCCTTGATTTTGCATTCTATTTCCACTACACCCCAATATGTTTGCATTGACTTGCATTGGTTTTTCCTTCTATTTCCAATGTACCCCAATACTTTTGCATTGACATGCATTGGTTTTGCATTCTATTTCCATTGCACTCCAATACTTTTGCATTGACTTGCATTGGTTTTGCATTCTGTTTTCATTGCACCCCAATACTATTGCATTTATTTGCATTGGTTTTGCATTCTATTTCCATTGCACCCCAATACTTTTGCATTTATTTGCATCTGTTGTGCATTCTATTTCCATTGCACCCTAAAACTTTGCATTTACTTGCATTGATTTTGCATTCTATTTCCATTGCACCCCAATACTTTTGCATTGACTTGCATTGGTTTTGCATTCTAATTTCATTTCACCCCAATACTATTGCATTTATTTGCATTGGTTTTGCATTCTATTTCCATTGCACCCCAATAAATTGGCATCTATTTGCATCTGTTGTGCGTTCTATTTCCATTGCACCCTAAAACTTTGCATTTACTTGCATTGATTTTGCATTCTATTTCCCTTGCACCCCAATACTTTTGCATTTATTTGCATTTTTACATTCTTTTTCTATTGCACCCCAATACTTTTGCATTTACTTGCATTGATTTTGCATTCAATTTGCATTGCAACCCAATACTTTTACATATATTTGCATTGATTTTGCATTCTATTTCCCTTTCACTCCAATACTTTTGCATTGACTTGCATTAATTTTGCATTCTATTTCCCTTTTACCACAATACTTTTGCATTGACAAGCATTGATTTTGCATTCTATTTCCATTGCACCAAAATACTTTTGCATTGATTTATTGACTTGCATTGATTTTGCATTCTATTTCCATTGAACTCCAATAGTTTTGCATTTACTTTCATTAATTTTGCATTCTATTTCCATTGCACCCCAATACTTTTGCATTTATTATCATTGATTTTGCTTTCTATTTCTATTGCAACCCAATTCTTTTGCATTTTTTTGCATTGATTTTGCATTCTATTTCCATTGCACCCCAATCCTTTTGTATTTATTTGCATTGGTTTTGCATTCTATTTCCATTGCACCCCAATACTTTTGCATTGGCTTGCATTAATTTTGCATTCTATTTCCCTTTTACCACAATACTGTTTCATTGACAAGCATTGATTTTGCATTCTATTTCCATTGCACTCCAATACGTTAGCATTTACTTGAATAGATTTTGCATTCTATTAGCATTGCACCCCAATACTTTTGCATTTATTTGAATCTGTTGTGCATTCTAATTCCATTGCACCGCATTACTTTTGCATTTATTAGCATTGATTTTGCATTCTATTTCCATTGCTTCCCAATAGTTTTGCATTTATTTGCATTGATTTTGCATTCTTTTCCATTGCACCAAAATACTTTTGCATTGATTTATTGACTTGCATTGATTTTGCATTCTATTTCCATATCACTCCAATAGTTTTGCATTTACTTTCATTAATTTTGCATTCTATTTCCATTGTACCCCAATACTTTTGCATTTATTATCATTGATTTTGCTTTCTATTTCTATTGCAACCTAATTGTTTTGCATTTTTTTGCATTGATTTTGCATTTTATTTCCATTGCACACCAATCCTTTTGGATTTATTTGCATTGGTTGGGGGGTGGAGCCTCAGCCTGATGAGTGGACGCTAAACCCGGAGCTCCCATGAAGGGGAAAAGAAAATAAGAAAATTAACTATTAGGAATGGACTCACAGTGAGTAAAAAGAGACTCTCTGCCTGGGTGAGTTGTTAAGCCACCCATAAATTTCTTTGTTGTTGGGAAAGAGAAGATAGCAAGCTAAAATAAATCACTTTTGGTTTTGCTCCTGGGAGGCTGGAAGGCTGGAAGGCTGAGCGTCTTTCAAGGCTGAGCGTCTCTCAATAGTGATAAGACCAAACAGAGACCAGCAACTTAGCAAAGAGTAGGAAAGTAAAGCTTTATGAAACGAGGGAGGAAAAACCAGCCCAAACAGAGAGGAAGGGCTGAGCAAAGAGAAATTAATTATTACCTACGACGCCGGCCCTCCGACAGAAGCTGGGAAAGAGGGGAAAGAGGTGGATGCCTGAGGGGCCTGCAGTGCTTGTGCGGCCTGTGCTGCAGTCGGGGCTGCCGGGGCCGCCATTTTTGCCGATGCAAGCTTGTTCTTCGGCCCGTTTCCAGCTGACGCCCCGCTGTTTCCAGCTGACAGCCTGCTATTCCGGCGCTCTAGCGCCCTGTGATCCTCAGTGCCTCCAGACGCAAGTGCCCCCCGGCGCTCCAGCTCCAGCTCCAGCCCAGCGGTTGCTGGGCCCAGCGGCCGCTGCTACCATTCGGCCTAGCGTTCAACGGAGCCTTCCATCGCGGAGCCTTCCATCGCGCCGGCCAGTGCGCCGGCCTCTAGCGCGCTTGCCTCCTGTTGTCTTCCCGCTGTCCTCCCGGCGTCCCAGCTCCAGCCCAGCGGCTGCTGCCGTCCGACCTAGTGCTCAGCTGAGCTCTTCCATCGCGCCGACCTCTGGTGTGCCAGCCTCCAGCGCTCCAGCTCCAGCTCCCCTCGCCCTCCCGGGATTAATCTGCCGCCATCGCACGAGACTCCATCACCTCGTCTGGTAACCATCAACTCCGGAAGATTGTGTTGACCACCTTTTGGCCTGATTATTACCATCTTCTGGCATCTCGTGTTTTCCAGTTTTGGATAGATTGTATTGACCATCGTTATCCGTCTGTGTTGACCTCCTTTAACTGTGTGGACCATCTCTTTTGATTGTGCTGACCATCTTCATCTGTGTTGACCTCTTTTGATTGTGCTGTCCATTTCTGACTGTGCTGACCACCGTCTTTGATTGTGCTGACCATTGTGCTGACTGAACGGAGAATTTAAGAACTAATTGTTGCACCGTTAGTAAGCATAGTGGACAAATATCTTGTGTGACTCTAGCACTTTACTCTACCAGCACCTTAACTTACTATCTCAGTGATCCATTAGCTTTACTGAGCCTTAGCACTTTAATCGACTCAACCGTCTAGCATTGAATTCAGTCCTCCATGACGCACTTTAATTGAGCACTTTAGAGCCAACTGACCAAGCTATTGCACTTTAATTATCTATACCATCGTGTATGCTGATACAATTATCTATCTGCACTTTAAGAACTCCTGCACTTTAACTCCTGCACTTTAAGAACTCCTTTGACAGTGTTAATAGCTACTATCCATGTCACTACCCTTTCCCTGGCATCTGTTAATCTTGCTGCTAATTGTTTTTGGTAGAGAAAGGGAACGGAGTAGATCAGAAAGACCGGAGTTCAACATAATAGGAGTAGGAAATGAACGGAAGGCAGGACTATGGCATCCTGGAACTATAACATACCATACAGTCAACAATGAATTACGGGTAGATATTTTGGCTGCCGAATGCGTCATGGAGGAGGGAGAGGGTTCCATTAGCCGGGGAGCCCCCATAGAAGTCGTGGTGGGGAGGGGGAGATACGGGAAAAGGAGACCTTTAATTCAGCCTAGGGAACGTGGAACAACATTAGTAATCCCAAGTCAGTCTCCTGATATGGTAAGTCGGTGTAACCAGGATGGCGGTCCCTCCGAATTGAAAGTGGTGCTGTTGAACGCCAGATCTGTCAACGGTAAAACAACTTTCATCCAGGATTTAATCCTGGATGAACGGGCAGATCTGGCGTGCATCACAGAGACCTGGTTGGACGAAGCGGGAGGTGTAAATTTAACCCAGCTTTGCCCACCAGGTTTCTCTGTGCAGCACCAACCGAGATCCGGAGGGCGGGGAGGCGGAGTTGCAGTGGTCTATAGAGATTCCATTCTTCTGACCAGGGCCCCCATCCCGCAGTCAACAAATTTTGAATGCGTCCACCTGAGGGTGGGTGACCGGGACAGATTAGGGATTCTGTTAGTGTACCGTCCACCTCGCTGCACTACAGACTCCCTGACTGAGCTAGCAGGGGTGGTCTCGGACCTGGCGTTGGAGTCCCAACGGCTGCTTGTGCTGGGGGACTTCAATGTCCATGCCGAGGCTGCCTTATCGGGAGCGGCTCAGGACTTCATGTCTACCATGGCAACCATGGGGCTGTCCCAACAGGTATCTGGCCCCACCCACAGTGCTGGACATACATTGGACTTGGTTTTCTGCCAGGGATGGGAGGAAGGTGGCGGTGTTGAGGAGTTATCCATCTCTCCGTTGCCATGGACCGACCACCACCTGGTCAGCTTTAGACTCACTGCACCCCCCAACCTCCACAGAGGTGGAGGACCCATTAAATTGGTCCGCCCCAGGAGGCTTATGGATCCGGATGGATTCCTGACGGCTTTTGGGGAATTTCCCGCCGCCTCGGTTGGTGATCCTGTTGATGCTCTGGTCGCTCTCTGGAATGGGGAGATGACTAGGGCAATAGACACGATCGCTCCAGAATGTCCCCTCTCAAGTAGCCGAGCTAAACCAGCTCCTTGGTTCACCGAGGAGCTGGCAGCGTTGAAGCGAAAGAAGAGGGAACTAGAGAGCGTGTGGCGTTCGGATCCGAGCGAGCCAAATCGAACATGGTTTGTGTCATTTTTAAGGGCATATGCCGCGGCAATAAAAGCCACAAAGAAGACTTTCTTTGCGGCCACTATTGCGTCTGCAAAGAACCGTCCGGCCGAACTGTTCCGAGTTGTCAGAGGCCTATTAAAACCCGCCACTCAGGATGGGTGCCCTGATGACTCGGCAGCTCGCTGCGAAGCCTTTGCTCGGTTCTTCACAGACAAAGTCGCTTTGATCCGCTCTGGACTGGATACCATATTAACGGCAGTATCTGAGGATGTAACACGAGCATCTGCTTGTCTGGTTTTGATGGATTCATTTCAATTGGTTCAATCCGAGGATGTGGACAAGGTGCTTGGAGGAATGAGAGCTACCACATGCATCCTAGACCCCTGCCCATCCTGGCTTCTGAAGGAGGCCAGAGGGGGATTGGCCGAGTGGGTGAAGGTGGTGGTTAATGCCTCCCTTCGGGAGGGCAAAATTCCAGCCAGCTTAAAGCAAGCTGTGATAAAACCGCTGTTGAAGAAACCATCACTGGACCCCACTCAATTCGTCAACTATCGGCCTGTTTCCAATCTCCCCTTTTTGGGCAAAGTCATGGAACGTGTGGTGGCCTCACAACTCCAGGCATTCTTGGTAGACACGGATTATCTGTATCCGGCACAGTCTGGCTTTAGGCCGGGGCATGGTACCGAGACAGCTTTGGTCGCCTTAGTGGATGATCTGCGTTGGGAGCTCGACAGGGGGAGTGTGTCCCTGTTGGTGCTGCTCGACCTCTCAGCGGCCTTCGATACCGTCGACCACGGTATCCTTCTGGGACGCCTCGCGGGAATGGGTCTTGGAGGTACTGTTCTGCAGTGGCTCCGCTCATTCCTCGAGGGTCGGTCTCAGAAGGTGTTACTGGGAGACTCCTGTTCAACCCCACAACCTTTGTCTTGTGGGGTTCCTCAGGGTTCAATACTGTCTCCCATGTTGTTTAACATCTACATGAAGCCGCTGGGCGAGATCATCCGGAGTTTCGGAGTGCGATGTCATCTGTACGCAGATGATGTTCAACTCTGTCACTCCTTTCCACCTGCTACTAAGGAAGCTGTCGAGGTCCTGAACCGGTGCTTGGCCGCTGTGACGGTCTGGATGGGGGCGAACAAATTGAAATTGAATCCAGACAAGACAGAGGTACTCCTGGTTAGTCGCAAGGCCGAACAGGGTATAGGGTTACAGCCTGTGTTAGACGGGGTCGCACTCCCCCTGAAGACGCAGGTTCGCAGTTTGGGTGTGATCCTGGACTCATCGCTGAGCCTGGAACCCCAGGTTTCGGCGGTGACCAGGGGAGCATTCGCACAGTTAAAACTTGTGCGCCAACTGCGACCGTACCTTGGGAAGTCTGACTTGGCCACGGTAGTCCACGCTCTGGTTACATCCCGTCTTGACTACTGCAACGCTCTCTACGTGGGGTTGCCTTTGAAGACAGCCCGGAAGCTCCAATTAGTCCAACGGGCGGCAGCCATGATACTAACAGGAGCGGGGCGCAGGGAGCATACAACTCCTCTGCTGCACCAGCTCCATTGGCTGCCGATCTGCTACCGGGCTCAATTCAAAGTGCTGGCGTTGGCCTTTAAAGCCCTAAACGGTTCTGGCCCAACTTATCTATCCGAACGTATCTCAGCCTATCAGCCCACCAGGACCCTAAGATCTTCTGGGGAGACCCTGCTCTCTATCCCGCCGGCTTCACAAGTGCGGCTGGCGGGAACGAGAGACAGGGCCTTTTCTGTGGTGGCCCCTCGGCTTTGGAACACCCTCCCCATAGAGGTACGATCAGCCTCCTCACTGATGGTGTTTCAGAATAGATTGAAGACATGGATGTTTAAACAAGCATTCGGTTAATCCGTTGCAACGAATTTTGATGACTAAAGGACTGGTAATCATGGACGATGAATTTTGGATTGCGATTCCAGTTACGAGATGCATGGGATTATTATTGGTGGCCCAATAATTTGTATTGTATATGTGTTTTATGCTTTTAAACTGAATACTGTTTTTTAAGTGTTGTAAACCGCAATGAGTCGCCGACTTAGGCTGAGATATTAGCGGTATACAAGCGCATAAATAAATAAATAAATAAATAAATAAATAAATAAATAAATTTTGCATTCTATTTCCATTGCACCCCAATACTTTTGCATGTAATTGCATTGATTTTGCATTCTATTTCCATTGCACCCCAATACTTTTGCATTGACTTGCATTGGTTTTGCATTCTATTTCCATTGCACCCGAATACTTTTGCATTTATTTGCATCTGTTTTGCATTCTATTTCCATTGCACCCTAAAACTTTGCATTTACTTGCATTGATTTTGCATTCTATTTCCCTTGCACCCCAATACTTTTGCATTGACTGGCATTGGTTTTGCCTTCTATTTCCAATGTACCCCAATACTTTTCCATTGACATGCATTGATTTTGCATTCTATTTCCATTGCACCCCAATACTTTTGCATTGACTTGCATTGGTTTTGCATTCTATTTTCATTGCACCCCAATACTATTGCATTTATTTGCATTGGTTTTGCATTCTATTTCCATTGCACCCCAATACTTTTGCATTTATTTGCATCTGTTGTGCATTCTATTTCCATTGCACCCTAAAACTCTGCATTTACTTGCATTGATTTTGCATTCTATTTCCCTTGCACCCCAATACTATTGCATTTATTTGCATTTTTTCATTCTTTTTCTATTGCACCCCAATACTTTTTCATTTACTTGCATTGATTTTGCATTCAATTTCCATTGTAACCCAATACTTTTATATTTATTTGCATTGATTTTGCATTCTATTTCCCTTTCACTCCAATACTTTTGCATTTACTTGCATTTATTTTGCATTCTATTTCCAATGCACCCCAATTCTTTTGCATTTATTATCATTGATTTTGCATTCTATTTCCATAGCACCCCAATACTTTTGCATTTATTTGCATTGGTTTTGCATTCTATTTCCATTGCACCCCAATAACTTTGCATTTACTTGCCTTGATTTTGCATTCTATTTCCACTGCACCCCAATACATTTGCATTGACTTGCATTGGTTTTGCCTTCTATTTCCAATGTACCCCAACACTTTTGCATTGACATGCATTGATTTTGCCTTCTATTTCCAATGTACCCCAATACTTTTGCATTTATTTGCATTGGTTTTGCATTCTATTTCCATTGCACCCCAATATATTTGCATTTATTTGCATCTGTTGTGCATTCTTTTTCCATTGCACCCTAAAACTTTGCATTTTTCTTGCATTGATTTTGCATTCTATTTCCCTTGCACCCCAATACTTTTGCATTTATTTGCATTTTTTCATTCTTTTTCTATTGCACCCCAATACTTTTACATTTACTTGCATTGATTTTGCATTCTATTTCCCTTTCACTCCAATACTTTTGCATTTACTTGCATTTATTTTGCATTCTATTTCCATTGCACCCCAATTCTTTTGCATTTATTATCATTGATTTTGCATTCTATTTCCATAGCACCCCAATACTTTTGCATTTATTTGCATTGGTTTTGCATTCTATTTCCATTGCACCCCAATAACTTTGCATTTACTTGCCTTGATTTTGCATTCTATTTCCACTGCACCCCAATAAATTTGCATTGACTTGCATTGGTTTTGCCTTCTATTTCCAATGTACCCCAATAATTTTGCATGGACTTGCATTGGTTTTGCATTCTATTTTCATTGCACCCCAATACTATTGCATTTATTTGCATTGGTTTTGCAATCTATTTCCATTGCACCCCAATATTTTTGCATTTATTTGCATCTGTTGTGCATTCTATTTCCATTGCACCCTAAAACTTTGCATTTACTTGTATTGATTTTGCATTCTATTTCCCTTGCACCCCAATACTTTTGCATTTATTTGCATTTTTTTCATTCTTTTTCTATTGCACCCCAATACTTTTACATTTACTTGCATTGATTTTGCATTCAATTTCCATTGCAACCCAATACTTTTACATATATTTGCATTGATTTTGCATTCTATTTCCATTGCACCCCAATTCTTTTGCATTTATTATCATTGATTTTGCATTCTATTTCCATAGCCCCCCAATACTTTTGCATTTATTTGCATTGGTTTTGCATTCTATTTCCATTGCACCCCAATAACTTTGCATTTAATTGCCTTGATTTTGTATTCTATTTCCACTACACCCCAATACATTTGCATTGACTTGCATTGGTTTTGTCTTCTATTTCCAATGTACCCCAACACTTTTGCATTGACATGCATTGATTTTGCCTTCTATTTCCAATGTACCCCAATACTTTTGCATTGACTTGCATTGGTTTTGCATTCTATTTTCATTGCACCCCAATACTATTGCATTTATTTGCATTGGTTTTGCATTCTATTTCCATTGCACCCCAATATATTTGCATTTATTTGCATCTGTTGTGCATTCTTTTTCCATTGCACCCTAAAACTTTGCATTTTTCTTGCATTGATTTTGCATTCTATTTCCCTTGCACCCCAATACTTTTGCATTTATTTGCATTTTTTTCATTCTTTTTCTATTGCACCCCAATACTTTTACATTTACTTGCATTGATTTTGCATTCAATTTCCATTGCAACCCAATACTTTTACATATATTTGCATTGATTTTGCATTCTATTTCCATTGCACCCCAATTCTTTTGCATTTATTATCATTGATTTTGCATTCTATTTCCATAGCCCCCCAATACTTTTGCATTTATTTGCATTGGTTTTGCATTCTATTTCCATTGCACCCCAATAACTTTGCATTTAATTGCCTTGATTTTGTATTCTATTTCCACTGCACCCCAATACATTTGCATTGACTTGCATTGGTTTTGTCTTCTATTTCCAATGTACCCCAACACTTTTGCATTGACATGCATTGATTTTGCCTTCTATTTCCAATGTACCCCAATACTTTTGCATTGACTTGCATTGGTTTTGCATTCTATTTTCATTGCACCCCAATACTATTGCATTTATTTGCATTGGTTTTGCATTCTATTTCCATTGCACCCCAATATATTTGCATTTATTTGCATCTGTTGTGCATTCTTTTTCCATTGCACCCTAAAACTTTGCATTTTTCTTGCATTGATTTTGCATTCTATTTCCCTTGCACCCCAATACTTTTGCATTTATTTGCATTGATTTTGCATTCAATGTCCTTTGCAACCCAATACTTTTACATACATTTGCATTTATTTCCATTGAACTCCAATACTTTTGCATTGTTTTGCATTGATTTTAAATTCTATTTCTATTGCACCCCAATGCTTTTACATTGACTTATTGTCTTGCATTGATTTTGCATTCTGTTTCCATTGCACCCCAATACTTTTGCATTGACTTGCACTGACTTTGCATTCTATTTCCGTTGCACCCCAATACTTTTGCATATATTTTCATTGGTTTTGTATTCTATTTCCATTGTACCCCAATACTTTTGCATTGACTCGCATTGATTTGGCATTTTGTTACCATTGCACCCCAATTCTTTTGCATTTATTATCATTGATTTTGCATTCTTTTTCCATTGCAACCCAATACTTTTGCATTGACTTGCATTGATTTTACATTCTATTTCCATTGCACCCCAATTCTTTTGCATTTATTATAATTGATTTTGCATTCTTTTTCCATTGCAACCCAATACTTTTGCATTGACTTGCATTGATTTTGCATTCTATTTCCATTGCACCCCAATACCTTTGCATTGACTTGCATTGATTTTGTATTGTATTTCCATTGCTCCCCAATACTTTTGCATCTACTTGCATTGATATTTCATTCTTTTTCCATTGTAACCCAATACTTTCGCATGGACTTGCATTGATTTTGCATTCTGTTTCTATTGCATCCCAATACTTTTGCATTTATTTGCCTTAATTTACTATTCTATTTTCATCACCCCTATACTTTTACTTTGACTTGCATTGATTTTGCATTCTATTTGCATTGCACCCCAATACTTTTGCATTTATTATCATTGATTTTGCATTCTATTTCTATTGCAACTGAATTCTTTCGCATTTTTTGCATTGATTTTACATTCTATTTCCATTGCACCCCAATAATTTTGCATTTATTTGCATTGGTTTTGCATACTATTTCCATTGCACCCCAATACTTTTGCATATATTTGCATTGGTTTTGCATTCTATTTCCATTTCACCCCAATACTTTTGCAATGACTTATTGACTTGCATTGATTTTGCATTCTATTTCCATTGCACTCCAATAGTTTTGCATTGACTTGCATTTATTTGCCATTTTATTTCCATTGCACCCCAATTCTTTTACATTTATTAATATTGATATTGCATTCTTTTTCCATTGCAGCCCAATACTTTTGCATTGACATGCATTGATTTTGCATTCTATTTCCATAGGACTCCAATACTTTTGCATTTATTTGCATCTGTTGTGCATTCTATTTCCATTGCACCCTAAAACTTTGCATTTACTTGCATTGATTTTGCATTCTATTTCCCTTGCACCCCAATACTTTTGCATTTATTTGCACTGATATTGGATTCTATTTCCATTGCAACCCAATACTTTTGCATATTTTTGCATTGGTTTTGCATTCTATTTCCATTGCACCCCAATACCTTTGCATTTATTTGCATTGATATTGGATTCTATTTCCATTGCAACCCAATACTTTTGCATTGACTTGCATTGATTTTGTAGATTATTTCCATTGCACCCCAATATTTTTGCATCTACTTGCATTGATATTTAATTCTATTTCCATTGTAACCCAATACTTTCGCATGGACTTGCATTGATATTGCATTCTGTTTTCATTGCACCCCAATACTTTTGCATTTATTTGCATTGATTTATTATTCTATTTCCATTGCACCCCTATACTTTTACATTGACTTGCATTGATTTTGCATTCTATTTCCATTGCACCCCAATTCTTTTGCATTGATTTTGCATTCTATTTCCATTGCACCCCAATACTTTTGGATTTATTTGGATTTACATTGATTTCACACAAAGTATCAGAAACAGTGGATTTACTGTAGAGATGTCAATCTTCATGTATTTGGTCATTTCTGAATAGTTAAATTGAAATGACACTAAGTATCAAAAAGAGTGGAGTTACTGCAGAGATGTCCATCTTCATGTCTTTGGTCATTTCTCATCAGTTTACATCGAAACGACACAAAACATCAAAAACAGAGGTGTTAGTGCAGAACTTTCAATCATCATGTACTTGGTCATTTCTGATTAGTTTACATTGAAATGACACAAAGTATCAAAAACAGTGGAGTTACTGCAGAGATGGCAATCATGTATTTGGTCATTTCTGAATAGTTTACATTGAAATGACACAAAGTATCAAAAACAGTGGAGTTGCTGCAGAGATGTCCATCATCATGTATTTGGTCATTTCTGAATAGTTTACATTGAAATGACACAAAGTATCAAAAACAGTGGAGTTGCTGCAGAGATGTCCATCATCATGTATTTGGTCATTTCTCATCAGTTTACATTGAAATGACAGAAAGCATCAAAAACTGTGGTGTTAGTGCAGAGATTTCAATCATCATGTACTTGGTCATTTCTGATTTATTTACATTGAAATGACACAAAGTATCAAAAATAGTGGAGTTACTGCAGAGTTGTCAATCATGTATTTGGTCATTTTTCATTTACATTGAAATCACACAAAGCATCAAAAACAGTGGAGTTACTGCAGAGATGTCAACCATCATTTATTTGGTCAATTCTCATTAGTTTACATTGAAATGACACAAAGCATCAAAAACAGAGGAGGTGTCGTTTTTTTCCGTCGAAGTAGACAGAGATTGAAAGAAAGAAGGCAAAACAATGTCCTCGTTCACATGGAAGGGGGAAACAATCTTTGGAAGAAAAGAAATATCCATGCGGAGAACTGCTCTATCCGTGTGGAAAAGTAAATATGGTTCGTCCACCCGCAACACCGCCAACTCAGACGGCCTACGGGTCGAAATGATCGCCTCCAAGAATGCCACCTTCCATGAGAGGAGGCGAAGGTCGACTGTCGCCAGGGGCTCGAACGGTGGTAGTATGAGCCGGGTAAGGACGAGATTGAGACTCCAGCCAGGGGTTGGAGGACGGACCGGCGGGTGAAGATTGTTAAAACCCCTCAGGAAGGATCTCACCAAATTGTCTCGGAAGATAGAGGATCCCCCTCTTCGCTGGGTATGCCATGAAATGGCGGCAAGGTGAGACTTTAGTGATGAAAGCAAGAGGTAAGGGAAAACAAAAATTGGGGAACCTTTGGTATCGAGGGTGGGGATTCATCGATTCCTTTTTCAAGGAGGAAATTCTGGAATCGGGTAAAGCAGGCAGCATATGTCCTTTTCGTAGCTGGCTTGTGGGCCTCAGTGAAGATGGATCGCACATCTGGACCCAGTGCCCTCAAAACCGGATCCTCCACGCTGAGAGATGGAGGGACGGGAGATCGGGATGGAGAAGCTGGCCTTCTTCCCTCGATAGTAGGTCCTAGTGGAGAGGTAATCGTCGGACTTGATCGTCAGATAGTTGCAGGAGAACCAGGTACCACACCTGTTATGGCCATGCAGCCGCTATCAAGATGCAGTTGGCTTGCACCGCCTGGATCCTCTCGATCACCCTGGCGATGAGTGGGAAAGGCGGGAAGATGTACAGAAGACCCCTTGACCAGTTGAGGAGGAATGCATCCCCAAGGCACCCCAGTACCAAACCCGGTGGGAGACGGGACCCAAACTGTGGAAGCTGGGCGTTCAAGCGGGATGCAAAGAGGTCAAACGTCTGGCCACCCCAGTCTTCAAAGAGTAGAGTGAACTCCTGTGGGTTCACCTTCCACTCGGGTGAAGATGACCATGTTTGACTCAGCGAGTCCGCTTCAACATTTTGGGAGCCTGGCAGATGTATCGCCACAAGCGAGACCGACTTAGCCACACACCATTCCCAAAGTTGTAGAGAGAGGGTCAGCAGCTTTCTCGATCCCGTTCCGCCCTGTTGGTTTATATAGTACATGGCCACCATATTGTCCATGAGGATTTGGACATTTCTTCCTGTGACCAGAAGGGCAAACGCTCATAGGGATTTGAAAATCGCCAGAAGTTCTAGGTAGATGATGTGGCATAACCTCTCCTTTGCAGACCAAATATCTTGGATGGAGAATTCTCCTGTATGGCATCCCCATGCGAACATCAATGCATCCGTTGTAAGGGTGATAGATGGGGGGGCGAACTGTTCACCATTTTAGGGATTTCTTTACAGATGGCAGAATGGTGAGGTGCTTTGATGCGTGGTCTCTGATTGGGTTGAAGTGGTCGAGGAACCACCTTTGTAGAGGCCGGAACCGCAGCCCTGCCAGTGGGGTTATCATCACTGTAGAAGCCATGTGGCCTAGCAGGATTTGGATCTGCTTGGCCGATACTGTCCGAGAACGAATGCCTTGGAGTGCTTCGAGACGGAGTGCTCTGAACCTTACTTCAGCAAGGTATACAGACTGGGCCAGCAAATCGAACATGGCACTGATGAACTTTATGCACATCGTTGGAGTCAAGTGTGACTTTTCTTCGTTCAGCTGGAGACCGAGGAGGGAGACCATCTTTTGAATTTGCGATCTCAGGAGTGCTGGAGAGGGTGCTGCCAGGGGCCAATCGTCCAAGTCTGGAAAAATCCGGATTTTTTTCCTTTCTGAGAGATGCAGCTACTACAGACATACATTTTGTGAAAGTCCTTGGGGCCATTACGAGCCCGAATGGGAGCACATTGAAAGAGTAAGTCTGCCCCGCTACACGGAATGATAGAAAACATCTGTGGTGTTTTCGTATTGACAGGTGGAAATAAGCGTCCCGGAGGTCGATCGATGCGAAGAAGTCTGAGGAGGTGGAGTATGGACGACACTGTCACCATTCTGAACTTCTGAGGCTTGATTTAAGTCTCTCAAGTCCAAGATTGGGCGGAGGGAACCATCCGGCTTGGGAACGGTGAAATATTTTGAGAAGAAGGCCTGCCCGTTGCAGCAGTCTGGAAGGGGAGAAATTGCCCCTTTTAGAAGAAGGGCATCAACCTCTGAAAGAATTGGAGAGGAGGGCTCGGTCTCGACAATTTGACCCATTGCGGGAGGTTCTTTGAACTCCAATGCATAACCATCCACCACAATCTTTAGCACCCACACATCTGAGGTGATATTTCGCCATGCATCGATGAAGTTCACAAGGCGGTCGCCGAACGGTGGGTGTCGAGGTCGAAGTCCAAGGGCAGGGTTTGATAGGAGGGATATGGGAACAGCATCGGTATGGGATAAAGAGATGATATCGTCCAGGAGAACATCAAACTTGGCGTCTAGGATGGTTTCCACCCGATGTATGGTGAACTCTCGAACGTTGCTCTTGCGGCTGTGAGCGCCACTGCTGGGGATGTTCTGGCTGATGGGCCTGCTGCTGTGTAACTTGCAGGGGGAGAAAAGTTTGGCAATACTGGAACTGTCGATATGGAGCTCTATTTCGCCACCTCGAATACTGGAACCACCTTATTCTCTGGGATTGGGATTGGTTCCCGATCCCGCATTTGGCTGCCAGTATTTTAAAATCTTGGTTTGCCTTCAGTTTGTCGTCGGTCCCTGCACTGAAAAGACGGAGGGCATCGAAGGGCAAATCCTCAATAACCTGCCTTGATGATGTTGAGAGGCCCAAAGACCGGAGCCACGCATGTCTTCTGATAGCGACCGCATGAACTATCATCTTTCCGACCATGTCTCCCGTGTGTTTGGCCATCTGCATCTGGCTAACAAGAGGGCACCAGAGTATAATTTTCGGCCAACGGCGTCAAACCTCTTGCCCTCTTGGTCTGAGGGAGTGGAGGATTGTCTCCCGAACGCCTGTGCCACCTTCACCACCACTGAGTTTGGATCAGGGTGGTGCTTCAGCCATTCTAGGCCCTCGTCATCAGTCCGGCACCAGGCTTCAATTTTCTTAGAGGTAGGAGGGATGGACGACAGGGTCTTCCAAGAGGCTTGGATCACATCAACGAGATATGGGAGGAAGGTTAGTAGAGGGGCCAGCAGCGTCTCCAATTGGACCCATTTAAAAACTGGGTCAGTAACTGCTTTGGACGTGTGTTTAACCTCCAGGCCCAAAGTGTCTGCCATGCGGGCCATCTGGTCAGCGAAGGCCCTAACATTGTCCATTGGTGGCGGAGGGTTGGCCTCGTAGGCATCGTGGGTAGGAGACCTCTTGATACCGAGGGACAGTACCGAGCCCGAGGAATTCTCCATCTTCCTTTTCTTCCTCTGCTTCAGATGGAGGGGGCGAGGATGAGGAAGGATTGTGTGGAGGTGGTGGGAGCTGGGGTGAAGATAGGGCTGGAGGTTGTTTGGAGGCTGAAGACTGAGCAGCACGTGCCAGTCTGGCCGTTTGTCTCCCCCTTTCCGGCATTGCCATGGGTGGAAAGAACTCTTGTCTGGCAGTAAGTCCAGGTGGCCGGTTGGGCACCTCTATCACGGTATCCACCGAGATAACTGGTGATTCTGGCCGCTCTACGGGCACCTCTGTTGGCATCTGTTCCTTCTTTGTTGGTTGTTGGAGGGGCTCTGGCTGGGCTGACTGGATCGGTGAAGACCTTGCTGACGAGGTGGCCGATGAGACAATTGTTGCCCTTCTTGATGAAGAGGACGAAGAAGACGGCTGAGGCATTGTCTTTTTCTTTTTTCACAAGGGATTTGTTGACGCCGATTTCAAGAGCAACTTGCCCAGCGTGGGGGGGGACGGAGGAGGAGGAGGTCACGGTCCGACGAGATTCTTCCTGCGCCCTTCGAAAGACTATGCGAACAGCAGTCGACGATGGTGGAGTTGCAGTCGACCTCGTGGATCGGACCAACCTCACCTTTTTACCAGGGACCACTTTGACCAACAGAGCTGGTTGAGGAATGGTGCACACGGTCTCAGTGGTCACTGTACATGGCCTCTTAGTCTGCTTAGTCGGTTTTGCAGTCTTCGATGTCGTCGACATCGTCGCCCGAGGTCTCTTTTGTGCAGCCTTAGTCGCCTTTGTTTGGTGAGCTGCGGGTTGTGTGGGCGGATCAGCCGGCTCTGATGTCAATGCCGCTGCTGAGGTTGATGGTCGTGCAGTTGATGTCGATGCCGAGGTCGATGGTCGTGCCATCGACGGTATCGGTGCCAAAGTCTGCTGGTACAACAAGTACCGGAGACGGTGAACTCAGTTTTTCCGAGATTGTTCCGTCATGGCCTGGCAGTGACGGCAGGAATCTGCGATATGAGCCTCGCTGAGGCAAAGAAGGCACAAAGAGTGCTTATCCAAGTCTGAAATCTTTCTAAAACACTGCGTGCAGTGCTTAAATCGAGTCGTGGACATCACAGAAGTTCTGAAGTGAGCTTTGCGGCGGAAAAACAGGAACTGCTGAGTGTGCCTTTTATGCCCTGCCGAGGACTGGGCGGGGTTACTGCCAAAACTTGAAAAGTTTAAACTAGAGAAGTTTCCGTTAGGGCCTGCGCAGGTGCAGACATGTGTGCATTCACAGAGACCACGAAGAAAAATCTCAAATAAATGGAAGGAATTTAAATAAAGAAATGAAAGGATTGTAGCACAGTTAGTAATCACTGCCAACCAGAAGGTGGCAAATTTGAAGCCTGAGATGGATTGAGCACCCGACTGGTAAGGCTAGTTTACTGTCCCCCTAACAGTTTGAAAACAAATGAGCTGTGAGTAGAGAAATTAGGGACGGCTTAAAGTGGAGAGTTATTTTATAACACCATAAAAATGCTGGTGATCAAAGAGGAAGGAGGAAATTTATTTATTGACGACATTTATATGCTGCCCTTCTCACCCTGAAGGGGACTCAGAGTGGCTTACAAGTAATATGTAAATATAATATATTATTAGCATAGCATAATATCAGTATTATACTGTACTATACCATTATATTGTAATATTATTAGTAATATTACATGTAATATAAAATATATAATATTGGAGTATTATTAGCATTATATTGTATTACATTATAATAATATAAATATTATATGCATATATACAATATATTATATTATTAGTGTAGCACAGGAGACAAGGTGGAACAATCAAAATGACTTGGTGTCAAAATGGATGAAACGACAGCACCCCCTGTCGTCATCTTAGACCAGAGTTGCCCATCCGGATTAAAGACTTCAAATATATTTTTAATATGTAAGTGGTGAGCACATGGAAAGGGAATGGCGGGATGGAAAAGTTCACAGTTCATGGCAATTCCAGAAGAAGTGGGCATCTCGTGGCAGACCAACTTAGTTGCCTCTTCCTTCTTTTAGTAAACTCTCAGACTGACTATCGTTGCTTTCCTTGCCATCACTGCCGCTTTCTTCGCTTCCTTCTTTGGATCCTTCTTTGCTGTCTGTTCTTCGCAAAGGGTTGGCACAGGGGCTGCGGCACCAGGGGAGAAACAGGGGACAGTGGTCATTTATGGGGAACATCTGAACAGTCCCCAGAAGGGTAGGGAGACTTTGGGGTCAAACATTTCAGAGTTACTGAATATATTTTCTGGCCAGAATATCAGTTCATTAACATGAGGAGTATCTGTGTCTAGTAGGCATGTGCAATCCATGGTTCTAAATGGTTCTAAAGTACTTACAAAACTAAAGTTCCGGTTGTGAAAGCTAGGGGGCGCTGGTGCTTTGCTTCTACAGTGTTGCTAAAGTTCTGGTGGTGAAAATTTCAGAATTCTAACAAAACTTTCAAAATTTCATTATTATTTCATTATTGGTGATTTTTATGACAGAACCTATTAGGAACTACCATTTATAATGAAATTTTGAAAGTTGTGTTCTGAAATTTTCACAATCAGAACTTTAGCAAAACTGTAGAAGCAAATCACCAACATCCTCTACTTTTCACCACCAGAACTTTAGTTTTGTAAGTACTTTAGAATAATTTAGAACCATGGATTGCACATGCCTAGTGTCTAGTAGTGTCTGAACTTGACTCAGGGTCTCTAAAGTGCAGTTCTGTGGCCCCACAAGCCTGCCCTTGCGGCCCTTGATTCCCCCAATTGCCCTATAACTGGCCAGCAAAGAATAATTTCATCTACACCAATGGTTCCAAACCTTTTCTTTTCTTTTTACCAGGGACCACTTTGACCAACATTAGTACCAAAAGGGTTACAGATCAGTTTTTGGATCTGGTTATTTGAAGTGGTGATTCAGAAAATTGTGTTAGGTAGACCACAACAGCTCTGTGGTGCAGCTGTGTTAAGATCACTTCTGACCACAAGGTCATGAGTTTGAAGCCAGCCCGGGTCGGAATGAGCTTCTGACCAATTGTGTAGCTTGTTGTCGACCTTTGCAACCCGAAAGACAGTTGCATCTGTCAAATAGGAAAATTAGGTACCACCTATGTGTGGAGAGGCTAATTTAACAAAATTTACGAGGCCATAAAAAAGACTCCAGCAAAGCATGCGGGGAATGCGGAAGTACTTCATCAGTGTCACAGATGGACAATGAAAGCAACAGCTCCCCTGGTGGCCAGAAAAAGTTAAATAGCCTGTGACTGTTAGTCTCCAACTGTTGTGTGTCTTGGCATTGAATGTTTGCCACATTGTAATCCACCCTGAGTTCCCTGTGGGGTGAGAAGGGCGGAATATAAATACTGAAAATAAATAAATAAATAAATAGTTTCTGTTACAGAACATATGCCATCCAGTGGTTGCCATATGCTCACCCACAGAAAACTATATGTGCCCCACTTTGTGCTGGTCAGTGACTGTAATAAAGGTTGTTTTTGCTGTTGTTCTAGTATCTAGTTTCATGGAATTCTTTGAACTATTTCTATTTGGACAATTTGTTCCTGTTTCTTTTTAACCAATTGTATTTACCTTTTACTGTGGATTACTTTTTATTGCTTTGGCTTTTGTTATCCTCAATAAACTGCTTGCTATTTTAACCCATCTGTGTAGTGTTTAGAGTTAGAGGTGATCTTGCTCTGGAGTACAACACTGTGTTGTGAAGAGAGGAGAGGTCACACACCTTCCTCTCTTCCCAGCTGAGAGGGAAGAAAAGGAAGGCCTGCAGCTGGGTTGCTGTCCCAAGAAGAGTGGAAAAGCTTCATGCCTTCCTCCACTTCCCTCTCAGCTGTGACCCAGCTGAATCTCTGCGCTGAGAGGAGGAGAGGAAGGCAGGTGGTCTCTCCTCTCTTCTCTGCACAGCAATCCAGCTGGGTTGCTGTGCCGAGAAAAGAGAAGAAGCCACATGCCTTCCTCTCTTCACTCTCTTCTCTCTCTTCCCAGCTGAGAAGGAAGAAGAGGAAGGCATGCAGCTGGGCTGTTGTGCCCAGAGAGGAAAGGAGAAGCTGCATGGCTT
Source organism: Anolis sagrei (assembly GCF_037176765.1). Lineage (NCBI taxonomy): Eukaryota > Metazoa > Chordata > Lepidosauria > Squamata > Anolidae > Anolis > Anolis sagrei. Next base: position 30,215,217 of record NC_090030.1, on the reverse strand, counting down.
CCTCTTCTTCCCTCTCAGCACAGTGACCCCAACTGGGCCTCTGTGCCAAGAGAGGAGAGGAAAGTGTGTGGCCTCTCCTCTCTTCTTGGCACAGCAACCCAGCTAGTTGCTGTGCCAAGAGAAGAAGAGAAGCTGCATGCCTCCCCCTTCTTCCCTCTCAGCACAGCTGCTGCATTTCCCATCCTAGACTTATACTTGAGTCAATAAGTTTTCCCAGTGTTTTGTGGCAAAATTAAGTGCTTCAGCCTATATTCGGATCAGCTTATACTTTAGTATATATGATATATGTTTTGCACAAGAGTTACCCTTTCTTACCTCTTCTCCACGATATAGAAACAAAATGGAAAGCACGCAACCAGCATCACTCCTCCAATGCCAATACCAAAGAACCGCAGGATCTTCTGAGGACCTGTTACAGTTAGAATAATGTGAGCTTGCTTTGTGTGAGATGCAAACTGAGTTCGAAGAGGGAGGAGAGGAGAAGTATGCTATAGTGTTGCCTTTCCCCATAGGCTCAGGCAAAAGAAAACTGTTGCAAACTCTTCTAGTCTGGGTATTCATCCCCATTAATAATATTTGTCATCTTAACCACACTCTGACGCTGTTTGGCAATGTGTGTCCTGGTTTTCACCTATGAAATGCTGAAAGGTATGAGGCTAATTGCAATCTACTCAATAGAGGTGTGAAATTGATAAAAAAGTTTCAAAAGTAATTACAAAATTCATTTCTAAAGTGTTTCTAAAGAGTCATTAGTGGAAATGTTGCTACTATAATGAGAGTAACAAAATTCTGTTACTTTTTCAATATAGTAATTTCGCACTTGGGGAAACTTTGGGGGCTCCTTTCTCCCTCATTTTTACAGCTATTGGGATGAAACTTGCTACGATGGTAACACTATTAGCCTATGTTTCAGAATGTTTCATTAGGCTTGTGCATATTTTTTATTTTTTATTCATATTTTGAATCAAATTCATTAAATTCATGCATACGAAGCAATATTAGAAACATGCAGGAAAGGTGGTGGTGGTGGAGAATTAAGAAATTCAAATACTCACCAATAATTTTAATTAAGATTCTGTAACATTCGGATGCCTCCAAGATCTGTTTAATTTTCAGTGTAAGCATTAAGCAACTTTGGTAAAGTCAAAAAATCACAAAGTGCTTTCAAAATCTTTTTTTTTTCTTTTTCCTGATCACCATAAGGAAGGCACTGGAAGGAGGGACTGAAGTTAATGAGAACACAGCCATCTTAAATGTAGTTTGGGAAGGCGGGCCCCCTGTGGCAGAGAATGCAAAAGGCCCTGTCCTAAACTACATTTCCCAGAATGCAATGCTCAACATCTGAAGGACACAATGAGGGCTGTTGCAGGCACTTTCAGTCGTGTAGAGTCAGTCTAATAATAAGAAATAAAATTATGAATCTGCAAAGAGGCTAAAGTAAGTAAGTAACAGTATAAATATATGCTAAATTGAAGTTATATGTGATAAAGACAGACATTCAGGGGGATTGCTGTTGTCACTTTTGTTTGTATCTAAAAAAATTTAAATCCCCCAAAATCTGTATATGTGTGAATCTTTCTGAAACTTCTGGGGTTTGATGTTCTGGTTATCTTGTGCATTACAAATAAAATTCAAGTAGATAGCGTTTGCAGTTTTTTAAAAACGTTGTTTATAAATACTTTGAAAATTCCCCAAAAATCCATGGATAAGTGAAATGTTCTGAAATTTGGTGGGCTAACAGTGGTCAATGTGTTCTACCATTGAAGCAAGTTTCACTCCAATAGCTTTAAAAATGAGGGAGAAGGGAACCCCTGAATTTTCCCCAATTATAGTACTTTATGTGCATGTGCAATTACTGTAATTTCATTAGTCTCATTATAGTATCGAGTTTTTCACCAAGTATACTTTATAAACACTTTAGATATGAAGCACCAGCACTCCCAGTTTTGTAAGTACTTTTGAACCATTTTTAATGGATCACACATGCCTATTATCCACAGATTTTTGGGGTACTTTCAACTTTCAACAACACTAGCCAGCCGTTCCCTGCCACACATTGCTGTGGCCCAGTCTGTGTATATGTGTATATATATATGTGTGTGTGTGTGGTTTTGTGCATACATTGTAATGAATTTTTTGTTACTTTTTAAGTCTCTTCTGCGCAGTTTTTCAGTGTTTTTATGAGTGATGGTCACTTGTTAGTCTGATATGTGGATTGTGTCCAAATTTGGTGTCAGTTCATCCGGTGCTTTTTGAGTTATTCTAATCCCACAAACGAATGTTACACTTTTATTTATACAGATTAGCCATCCCCTGCCATGCATTGCTGTGGCCCACATGGGGGTTCTGTGTGGGAGGTTTGTTCCAATTCTATCATTGGTGGGGTTCAGAATTGTAGGTGAACTATAAATCCCAGCAACTACAACTCCTGAATGTCAAGATTCTATTTTCCCAAAACTTCACCAGTGTTCATATTTGGGCATATTGAGTATTTGTGTAGAGTTTGGTCCAGATCATCATTGTTTGTGTCCACAGTGATCTCTGGATGTAGGTGAACTACAACTCCAAAACCAAAGGACACTGCCCACCAAGCCCTTCCAGTATTTTCTGTTGGTCATGAGAGAACTGTGTGCCAAGTTTGGTTCAATTCCATCATTGGTGAGGTTCAGAATGCTCTTTGATTGTAGGTGAATTATAAATCCCAGCAACTACAACTCGCAAAAGACAAAATCAATTTTTTGAGTGAAGGACATACATTGGGTTGTTAGGTGTATGCTGTCCAAATTTGGTGTCAATTCACCCAGTAGTTTTTGAGTTCTGTTAATCCCACAAATGAACATTACATTTTTATTTATATAGACTAGCTGTCCCCTGCCACGCGTTGCTGTGGCCAAGTCTGTATATGTATTTTGTGTGTGTATATGTATATATGTATATATGTATATATATATATATATGTGTGTGTGTGTGTGTATATATTTGTGTATATGTGGAAATATGTTGTTTTGTGCATGCATTGAAATTTTCTTTTGCTTTTTTAGTCTCTTGTGCTGTGTTTTTCAGTGTTTTTATAAGTGATGGTCACTTGTTGGCGTGATATATGTATTTTGTCCAAATGTGGTGTCTATTCTCCCAGTGGTTTTTCATTTATGTTAATCATAAATACATAGACACAGTATTTTATTTATTTTGATAGGATGTCTTTAGCAGTGTTTCTATACTTTTTTAATGGCACAACCCCTTAAAGCAGTTCCTCATGTTGTGGTGACCCCCAACCATAATACTATTTTCATTGCCCCTTCATAACTGTCATTTTGCTACTCTTCTTAATCATCATGTAAATATCTGATATGCAAGATGTATTTATGTTGAAAGTCTTCGACAATACATTGTATTTCAGTTGTTATAAATTGAACATAATTAAAGCATACTGATTAATCACAAAAACAATAAATTTGGGGTGTATGGACAACGGATGATGGGATTTGGGGTATCTTCAACTGATTCAGCTCAGACTTCCACAGACCACTAAGACAGATCTGAATGACAGATCTGAACCAAAATTGGCACACAGAACCTTCATGGCCATTGGAAAATACTGGAGGGGTTTGGGAGGAATCCACAGTAAAAGAATCCTAGTGTTGCAAGAGACCTCCAAGGGCCATCCAGTCCAACCTCCCTCTGCCATAAGGGAAAAACACAGCAAAACACTCCTGATAGATGGCCATTTAGACCCTCCGTAATAATAATAATAATAATAATAATAATAATAATAATAACAACAACAACAACAACAATAAGAATTCCTTTCTTCCTCCCTTCCTTCCTCTCTCCTTTCTCTTCCTTCCTTCCTTTCCTCTCCCATCCCTGCCTCCTTTCCTTCCTTCCTTTTTCCTTCCTTTCCTTCCATTCCTATCCTTCTCTTCACCAGTCCTTTTCTTCCTGTCTTCTCTCCTTTCTTTCCCTTCCTTCCTCCCTTCCTTCTGTGGCAGTTTGTAAGGGGTTTGCATCCTCCCTTCACCCGACAGTCCTGAGTGTGCAGCCGCTCCTGCAGCCAGGCTTCTGTTTCAAACCTCTGCCCGGGCTTGCCCTCCATCTCTCCTTTCTTCCTTCCCTCTTTCCTTTCCTCAATCTCTCCCCTCCCGAAAAGAAAGAGGGGTCTGCCTTCCTACTTGGAAAGGGACTCCATGGCGAGGCAAGGCAGCCCCTTTCCCTCTCAATGGTTGGTGCCTCAGGCTTCTCACGCACATGCTGGGGAGAGGGACTTTTGAGCAGGCTGGGTTAAGTACTTTTTTTTGGGGGGGGGGATATTTATTTCCCCTTCATTTTTAAAGATTTTTTTCTTTGGAAGACATAGATCAGATAAGAATGTGTTTTGCTGCCAAATTTGGTGCCAATTGATCCAGAGGTTTTTGAGTTCTGTGAATAGCATAAACGAACATTACATTTTCTATATATATATAAAGCTTAAGAGCGTAATTAGGCGGTCAAAAACGGAAAAACCACCGGACGAAATCTTACCAAATTTGGCCTGCTAATACCTCTTCCCCCAAGGTATGACCAACAACCCTCCAAACACCAATACGCAACAACACAAACTCACAATACCCTAAAAACACGGAGCATGCGCAGAGGCCTCGGGAGGAATACGATGAGGAGGAAGGACTCCATTTCCCAGCTTCCCCCGCGCCCAAGTCACCCTCCGCATGCGCACTGCCGCCTGCGTGCCTCCCTCTACCCCATCGCTCCCGCCGCTGCCTCACATACACAGAGAGATTGCGAGCCCAGCCTGCGAAAGCCCACCAGGCCCATTTAAGCACTAACGGCCGGGGAGGGCATGGAACCTGCAGGGGGCCACCAAGCGAACACAAACAACACGAGACGGGAGGCCCGCCGTCTTCTCCTGATCCGGGGCTCGATTTCTGCCATGGCCCCATGCCCCTCTTGCCTTCGGCGGCCTCCAAACCTGCCCGGGGGGAGGTGGGTCTCTCCCAACTGGTTCTCCTGCCCTGCTGCTTTTTCACTTTGATACGAGACAGGACCTCCATCCACAGAACACTTTGGACTCAAACAATGATAGATCTGGACCAAACTTGGCACAAGCACTCAGCATACCCAAATATGAACACAGATGGAGTTTGGGGGAAATAGACCTTGACATTTGGGAGTTGTAGTCACTGGGATTCACAGTTCACCTAAAATCAAAGAGTATTCTGAACCCCACGAATGAGAGAACCAAACTTCCCACACAGAACCCCTATGACCATCAGAAAATACTTAAGGCCATCCAATCCAACTCCCTTCATCAGGGCAAGAAAACGTAATCAAAGTCCTCCTGACAAAGAGCCATCCAGCCATAGATAGATAGAGATAGATAGATATGATTCACACACACACATAGATTTGAAAGGGCCCCCTAAAGAAGGACAATAATATGTTGCATGTTCCAGAGTAGGCAAACCAGGCACTCTCCACATCAACACTGACAAAGAAACAAGAAGAAATACTGTTTACCCACAAGCATAAAGACATTACATATATTAGAAACCAACACTTTCTCATTACTTTATTTTCCAGATCACCAAACTGGGCCACAGCAACGCGTGGCAGGGTCCGCTAGTTATTTATATAGATTAACGAATAGAACTTCCATTTAGGGGTTTCTTCCCAGCCCAGCACAGAGATTGACTTCCTAGTATTGAGGTATCCGTCAGTCCTCCTCTTTGAAGATTCAGCAATTTATTGGAACTCTAACTGCTGCAATGAGGGACACATCTCTCCCCTCTCTTGATTGAGGCTTCCTGATGCTGAACGGAATTCTGGGAAATGTAGTTCAGAGCAGGGCCTTTTGCACTCTCTGGCACAGGGCTCCTCTCCTTCCCAAACTACATTTCCCAGAATCCTGTGCTTTCTCCGCCTCTTTCCCAGCGAACTCTGCTTCCTCCCTGCTGCTTCCCTCTCCTCATGGTGAGAAGCCATTAATTTAAAGAGGATAGGCAGCCTTTTTGGCTTTGCTTTGCTTCCTTGTACTGAAAATGAAACTGACTTTGGGAGGCTTTTGAGGTTTACAAAATGCAAACAAAATAGTATTGGGTAAGTTTTGATTTTTAAGTTTTTGGCATGGGCCACGCTCATGTGTCAGATATTACATCGTAAGTATGAATTTAACAAATTTGGATACTGCTTACGACAACTAACGAAAAATTGCACAGCGCTACTAGTCAAGATAATAGCAAACAGACAGAGTTCTATGAAGGGCATCCATATTACTGGACTAGCTGTCTCCTGCCACACATTGCTGTGAACCAGTCTGTGTATATGTGTTTTGTGTGTGTGTGTATATATATATATATATGTGTGTGTGTATGTATGTATATATGTGGTTTAGCACATGCGTTGTAATGTATTATTTTTTTAATTTTTTTTGCTTTTTAAGTCTCTTCTGCTATGTTTTCCAGTGTTTTTATGACTGATGGTCACTCATTGGCCAGAGAGGTGTCTTGTGTCCAAATTTGGTGTCAATTCACCCAGTGGTTTTTGAGTTATGTTAATCCCACAAACATTACATTTTTATTTATATAGACTAACTGTACCCACCATGCGTTGCTGTGGTCAACCTTCCCTCTTTCTCTCCTTCTTTCCCTCCTTCCTTCACTCCCTCTTTCCTTCCTTCCCGTCTTTCCTTCTCTTCTTCCTTCCTTCTCTAGCTCTTTCCTTCCTTCCCCTTTTTCTTTCTCTTCTGCTGTCTCTCTTTTCTTCCTTTTCTCTTTCCTTCTTTCCTTTTCTTTCCCTCTTTCTCTACATCTTCCCCCTTCCTTCGCTTCCTTCTTTCCATTTTTTCTTTCCTTCTCTCTTTCCTTTCTTCTCTAACTTTCCTTCCTTCCTCCTTTCCCCCCTCTTTGTTTTCTTCCTTCCTTCCCTCTTTCCTTCCTTCCTTCCTTCTCCCTTTCCTTCCTTCCTTCTTTCTTTCTTTCTATCTTTCTTTCTTCCCCCCCTCTTTCTTTTCTTTCTTTCTTTCTTTTTTCTCTCCCCTTCCCTCCCTCTTTCTTCCTTTTTTCTGTATTGTCATTTAGCTTTTCATCATTTAGCTTTTTTCATCTTTTAGCTTTTATAAAGTCACTTCTGCTGTGTTTTTCAGTGTTTTTATGAGTGAAGGACATACATTGGGTTGTTAGGTGTCTTGTGTCCAAATTGGGTGTCAATTCCCCCAGTGGTTTTTGAGTTATGTTAATCCCACAAACAAACATTACATTTTTATTTATATAGACTAGCCATCCCGTGCCACGCATTGCTGTGGCCCAGTCTGGTGACCTGGAAAATAAAGTAATGAGAAAGTGCTGGTTTCTAATATAGGTGATTTCTTTATGCTTATGGGTAAACAGTATTTCTTGCTGTTTTTTTGTCAGTGTTGATGTGTTGAGAGTGTCTGGTTTGCCTCCTCTTGAACATGCAACATATAATTGTCCTCCTTTAGGAGTCCCTTTAAAATCTAGGATACTATATCTCTCTTTCTGTGTGTATCATATCTATCTATATCTATGGCTGGATGGCTCTTTGTCAGGAGGGCTTTGATTACGTTTTCTTGCCCTGGTGAAGGGAGTTGGACTGGGTGGCCTTTAGTATGAGGGTTCTGTGTTGGAAGTTTGGCCCAATTCTGTCAGAGGAGTTCAGAATGGTCTTTAATTGTAGGTGAACTATAAATCCCAGTAACTACAGCTCCCAAATGTCAAGGTGTATTTCTCCCAACTTCCATCTGTGTTCATATTTGGGCATATGGAACATTCGTGCCAAGTTTCGTCCAGGTCCATCATTGTTTGAGTCCACAGTGCTCTCTGTATGTAGGTGAACTACAACTCCCAAACTCAAGGTCCATGCTTACCAAACAGGGGAGTCCTGTGTGCCAAGATTGGTTCATTCCATCGTTGGTGGAGTTCAGAATGCTCTTTGATTGTAGGTGAACTATAAATCCCAGGAACTACAACTCCCAAATAACAAACTCAATTTTTTTTAGTGATGGTCACTCCTTGGGTTAGTAGGTGCTGTGGCCAACCTTCCCTCCCTCTTTCTCTCTCGCCTTCCTTCCTTCTCTCCCTGTTTCCTTCGTTCCTTTTTTCCTTTCCTTCTCTCTTTCCTCCCTCCCTCCTCCTTTTATTTTCCTTCTCTCTCTCCTTTCTTCCTTCTCTCCCTCTTTCTTTCCTTCCTTCCTTTGCTCTTCGCTTCCATCCCTCTTCCTCTCTTTCCTGCTTTCTTTCCTTCCCTCCCTCTTTCTTTCTCTCCTTTCTTCTCTCCCTCTTCCCTTCCTTCCCTTCTTTACCTCTTGCCTGGGCGCTGGCAGGAAGGGAGCCTAGCAGCCAGGTGCAGAGCAGGTGGGAGGGAGGTGCTTTTTGAGGCAGGTGTCGCTCACCCAGCACCACCCCTTTTTTCTGCCATGGCTGCGGGGCGCCTTCCCGCCTGTTTGCCGGTTGGGCACGCAGGCAGGGTCACAAGAAAGGTGCCCTGTGGCTGTGGTAGGAAGAAGGGGCCCGTCGGGATTGCCAGCTTGCAACGGATTTTCCTCTGTGCGAGGGGGGGGGGGGAACCTCGCGCATGCGCTGTTATGTATTCTTGGTTTTGGAGGGATTAAAGTTATTATTTTTTTGTTTTACTGAGTGAAGGACATAGATTGCTTTGTGTGGAGTCTTGTCTCTAAATTTGGTGTCAATTTTCCCAGAGGTTTCTGAGTTCTGTTAATCCCACAAACAAACATTACATTGCCTTTAACAATCTATATATATAAAAATGCTCATGTCATAATGAGTAGCTTAAAAACAAAAGAACCAATGAACGAAATCACACCAAATTTGGCAACAAAACATCTCACTACACAAGGAATGACCATCACTCAAAAATTATGATTTTGTCATTTGGGAGTTGTAGTTGCTGGGATTTATAGTTCACCTATAATCAAAGAGCATTCTGAACTCCACCAATGATGGAATTGAACCAAACTTGGCACACAGGACTCCCATGACCAACAGAAAATACTAGCAGCGTTTGGTGGGCATTGACCTTGAGTTTGAGAGTTGTAGTTCACCTACATCCAGAGAGCACTGTGGACTCAAACAATGATGGATCTGGACCAAACTTGGCATGAATATTCCATATGACCAAATATGAACACAGATGGAATTTGGGGGAGATAGACCTTGGCATTTGGGAGTTGTAGTTACTGGGATTTATAGTTCACCTACAATCAAAGACTATTCTGAATGAACCCCACGAACGACGGAATCGGGGCAAACTTCCCACACAGAACCCCCATGACCAACAGAAAATACTTAAGGCCATCCAGTCCAACTCCCTTCACCAGGGCAAGAAAACGTAATCAAACCCTCCTGACAGAGAGCCATCCAGCCATAGATATAGATTGATATATATGATTCACACACACACAGATAAAGTATTATAGATTTGAAAGGGACTCCTAAAGATGGACAATTATATTTTGCATGTTCCAGAGTAGGCAAACCAGACAATCCCTACGTCAACACTGTCAAAGAAACATCAAGAAATACTGTTTACCCACAAGTATAAAGACATTACAGCACTTTCTAATTACTTTATTTTCACTGGACTGGGCCACAGCAATACGTGGCAGGGGACCGCTAGTGCATTACATTTTTATTTATATAGATTGTGCCATTTGAGGGGTGGGGGGAAGCACATACTTAATCTCAAATAAAGGTGATTCCGACAAAGCAGAAGGGGGCATAAGAAATAATGTGAATCCATCATTCTACAAAGGATGCAAGTTAAAAAGCGGCAAAAGGACACTTACGGTCTTCAAATGGAATGTAGCATGGGAACTTAATATTTGGTTTTGAAGGAGTGCAGCACTCATGCTGTAGGCAAAGCGTCTTGTTGATATATCCTCCAGCTTTGCAAGGTTGCACTGGCTGGTTCGTTTTAGGTCGGCATGCTTTGGGAAATGGAATTTGATTGGTTAAGATACATATTTTTCCACCCTTTATTGTGTTGAGCCACACACAATACCAACAACTTAAAAAATGTTCAGATTGAAAGTAGGATGCTTGCCCCCTCTTTGGCTCTCCCTCTCCCTCCCCACTACTCTTGGCTGCCTCAGAGAGAGGGGGATGGACCTTGGAAAACTATAACCACCCAGGACTGCACAGCATGGAGATATGGCATAACAACAACAGCAACAGCAACAACGGCATTTAAAATGAGTTCCGACTGCATTTATTCTCCAGTGCAGATGCAACCAGATAAGGGTATAGACCTTGGGAAGTTATAACTCCTAGGACAGCATAGTATGGAGCTATGGTATTTAAAGCGGGGTCCAAGTGCATTTATTCCATACTGAAAATGCATTAGGAGAAAGGTATGGACCTTGGCAAATGATAATTCCCAGGACTGCACAGCATGGAGACATGGCATAATAATAATAATAATAATAATAATAATAATAATAATAATAATGGTCATGATCATAATAATTATAATCATAATATATTATATTATTATAATATTGGATCTGCGCGCATCATTCGAAAATACATCACACAGTCCTAGACGCTTGGGAAGTGTTCGATTTGTGATTTTGTGATACGAAATCCAGCATATAGATCTCATTTGCTATGACATACTGTGGTGTCAAATATTATTATTATTATTATTATTATTATTATTATTATTATTATTATTTGAAACACCACAAAATGAGTCCTCTGCTGGCTGTTGTGTTGGATTCCCAATTGTCTAGGACTGTGTGATGTATCAGCGAATAATGCATGCAGATCCCAGTAAGGTGGCCTTCTGCAGCTGGCAGATGGTAATTTTGTCAGCGCTGATTGTGTTTAAGTGCAGACCAAGGTCTTTAGGCACTGTGCCCAGTGCGCCGATCACCACTGCTTGTGCCACAGTCTTTGCAGTTCAATCTTTAAATCCTCATATCGTGTCATCCTTTCCAGTTGTTTCTCTTCAATCCTGCTGACATCTGGGATTGCAACATCGACAATCCATACTTTGTTTTTTAACAAAGTAAAAACTCTGTCTGTCTGAATCCGGCAGTCCCAGAGTAGCTTGACGTGTTCATTCTCTGTAACTTTTTCCGGCTTGTGATCTTTTTTCTTTGTCGCAGGCAGATGGTATTTGTGGCACAAGTTCCAATGGATCATCTGAGCCACCGGAGCTCCCGGTGGCGCAGTGGGTTAAACCCCTGTGCCGGCAGGACTGAAGGTTCAAATCCGGGGAGAGGCGGATGAGCTCCCTCTATCAACTCCAGCTCCTCATGTGGGGACATGAGAGAAGCCTCCCACAAGGATGATAAAAACATCAAATCATCTGGGTGTCCCCTGGGCAACGTCCTTGCAGACGGCCAATTCTCTCACACCAGAAGCGACTTGCAGTTTCTCAAGTGGCTCCTGACACGACACAACAACAATCTGAGCAATGGTGTTGTGCCTCTGCTTGTAGTCTGTCTGCGTGATCTTCTTGTAGCAGCTGAGGATGTCATCTATTGTTTCGTCTGCTTCCTTGCAGAGTCTACACTTGGGATCTGTTGTCAACTTTTCAATTCTGGCTTTGATGGCGTTGGTTTGAATGGCTTGTTCTTGGGCTGCCAGAATCAGGCCCTCCTTTTTCTCCTTTTTCAGAGTTCCATTTGTGAGCCACAGCCATGTGTTTCACTTTTTGCCAGGAACTGTCCATGGAGAGCCTTCTTTTGCCAGTTTTCTTTTCTGCTCTGGATTGTGTTTTTATGTTATATGGTATTGTTGTTGTTGTTGTTGTTGTTAAGATGATTCATTGTAACCTGAGAGCAACGAATGCCATCACATTGCAGGAATGGCCAAATATCCAGATGATTTCAAAAAATCCACTTCCCCACCACCTCATGAATGCTGGTGTCCACACTTAAAACAGGCAAAGAATGCTCTACCCTACACTTGAAGCCAAACTAATGTGATGAACACAGTGGCTTCTCAGATTTTAAGTGTAGCACTCAGTGGAATTTAGTAAATGTGCTGAAGAGGCTAAGAGGGGTTTGGGCTGAGGCTTTCCAAATAAGCCACTTTCTATGGATTACAGCAGACCCAGATGAGAAAAACTGCGACTTGGAAGTCAAGAGAGAAGGAATTATTTCTTTATTTATTTATTTATTTCGGTCATTTCTACCCCGCCTTTCTCACCCCCTAGGGGGGACTCAAGGCGGCTTACATCCGGCACAATTCGATGCCCACAATTACAATAAAATGCAATAGCAGTAACACAATAGATTAAAAAAGGCAATTAATACAGTACAATATAACACAATACAATATCAACTAAAACCGCTCTATAGCCCACGTTCATCGTGTTCTAAAATCCGTCAATCCGTTTAGCATTGCCATAGTCCTTTCCAACTCTAGTCATCATTACCTTGTTACCCTGCCAGACTACCCAAATGCCTGGTCCCATATCCATGTCTTCAGCTTTCTCCTGAAGGAGAGGAGGGAAGTTGACGACCTAATTTCCCCGGGGAGTGAATTCCACAGGCAAGGGGCCACCACTGAGAAGGCCCTGTCTCTCGTCCCCACCAGCCTCACTTGTGATAAAGGTGGGGCCTCCCCAGAAGATCTTAAACTCCATGGTGGGACATAGAAGGAGATACGTTCAGACAAGTACACTGGGCCGGTGCCGTAGAGGGTTTTAAAGGTCAAAACCAGCACTTTGAATTGTACTCGGAACTGGATCGGCAGCCAGTGGAGCTGACGTAGCAGAGGAGTGGAGTGCTCCCTGTATGACGCTCCAGTGATTAATCTGGCTGCCGCCTGTTGGACTAGTTGAAGTTTCCGAACAGTCTTCAAAGGCAACCCCACGTAGAGTGCGTTGCAGTAATCTATTCGGGATATAACAAGGGCGTGGACCGCTGTGGCCAGATCAGACTTCCCAAGGAATGGGCGCAGCTGGCGCACGAATTTTAATTGTGCAAAAGCTCTCCCGGCCACCGCTGAAACCTGGGGTTCCAGGCTCAGCAATGAGTCCAGGATCAATCCCAAGCTGCGAACCTGCGTCTTCAGGGGGAGTGTAACCCTATTCCCTGTTCGGCCTTGCGACTGACCAGTAGGACCTCTGTCTTGTCTGGATTCAGTTTCAATTTGTTAGCTCTCATCCAGTCCGACACAGCGGCCAAGCACCGGTTCAAGGTTTGGACAGCCTCCTTGGTGACAGGTGGGAAGGAGTGACAGATTTGGACATCATCTGCGTAGAGATAACATCGCATTCCGAAACTCCGGATGATCTTATAGTATTATTTTGTTTCCTTTTCTAACTGTAAAACCCTGAGGCACCCTCAATGCAGCCTATTTGAGTGGTCTTTCAGTGATCAATTTTGAGTCCACTCTACACTGAGAAAAAACAAACAAACAATAGAACAACATAGTGGTACTTACTCACTGGATTGAAGAAGCGTACCAGCTTCATCGATATAATTTCAGCTTTTGATTTTGGCTCGCTGGGAGCGAATTCAGTACTATTCAAATCATCCAGCATTGGCAATGCAAAAACTAGAGGGCTCCAAAGAATTAAAACAGGATTATGGCAGTTCAAACGTCAAGCAAATAAGTGCACAAAAGGCAGTCAAAACTCTACAGCTGGAGCATCCCTTACCCAGAAACCCAAAATCTGAAATACTGCAAAATTTGGGAGATGGGACTCAGGTCTAGCAATAAAATTAATGCATGTTTCATTTGCTCCTTGTGCACAAAGTCTGGAGGTAATTTTATATGAAATTTTTGATAATTTTGTGCATGGAATTTTGTGCATCTGTTACATTAAACCAGTGGTTCTCAATCTTTTTTTGACCAGCAACCACTTGACCAAGGACTACTTTGACCTGGGACCACATTAGTACCAAAAGAGGTTTTGGTCAACTTTTGATTTGGTTTGGTTATTTGGGGTGCTGATTCAGAAAATTGCATTGGGTAGACCATGTTTCTGACACAGAAAATATGGTATCCAGTGGTCACCATCTGCTCACCCACAGAAAACCATATGTGCCCTGCTTTGTGCTGGTCAGTGACATAATAAAATGTTGTTGTTGTCTAGAGCTGAGGTGGTGTAGTCAATGCAATTTTCTGAATCAGCACCCCAAACAACCTCAGGAAAGGGCCCAAAAACGAAGACAACAAGAAAATAAAAAAATGAAGCAAAAAGAAACACCAGATTTAGACGAATGGATTCAGAAAGTGAGAGAGATTAAGGATATGGACAAATTAACTTTTTTGTTAAAGAAAAATTCAGGGAATCTGATTAGATACACTGATTGGTCCATGATAGAGGAATATGAAAAAATGAGAAACTAACAGACATATCAAAAGACATTCGTGTGTAATGGAGAAACAAGAAGAGCCGATTTATTTTACTGAGTTGTTGTGATATTTAATCCTCAATATAAAATATTTAGATAAAAACTGTTTCACTCCAGAACAGGAATTATCCCCTCTGACTATAAGCACACCACACATTGAGTGAAGGATCAATACTTTTTATTAAAGTTTAGCCAAAAAAAAAAAAACAGTAGAAATAAATGCTTGTAAAGACAGATAAGGTTCCAAAAAGCAATAAGGCATTCAAAGGCAGCCAGATAAAACAGTGTCCAAACGTAGCAATCCAAAAAAAAATATCCAAAAAACATGAACAGATAATCCAAGGCAATGATTATCCAGACAGGAATCAAACAAGAAGCAAGAACAGACCAGATGCTGCTAGTTACCTTGAAAAACTAGAAAAAAACCCATGAAAACTAGACCACTTGAACAGGGATTCCATGGAGCTATACTTGGTTTCCAAACGATGCCTGATGGTTTCACTTTCTACCAGTCTTTGATTTTACTTGACGAATTCTTTCGGATTTATGTAAACATTGGGCCTCTTCATGATTCTGGCTAATCTCCAGCTGCCGACTCTGCTTATCTGACTCCTCATTAACTTTAGCAGGTGTCAGACTGTTTTCCAAACTAGAATCTGAAGAGCTCACAGACGGAGGGAGTAAACCTTTCTCCTAAGGCCTGACAGAAGCATTCTCATGAGAATCTGGCCAATGCACCGAAGCCTCTCTGTCAGTGTCTGCATGAAACTCATTGACCAAAGTGTCTCCATCTTGCACCTCAGAGTCAGTCCCAGCATCCCCCACATCAGAATCAGCAGGGAACTGATTTCCCTCCTCATTATCCCACATCAGACCCAGAAACATCAGGAGACTGAAACACATTCACAGGTTCAAGCACAGGCTCAGATACATCAATCACAGGCTGAGTCCCAACAAAGACAAAGGTAAAGCCACAAAGGACTAGATGGAAGTCACAGAAGTCACCCTTTTGGTAACCACATGGTTTTTTTAATCTTCAAATTTTTGCACAAGTTTATTTTCTTTTTTTAATTTTTTAAAAATTTCTCTCTTCTCTCTCTTTCTATATGTTTTCTACTTTTCTATTATTTCATTGTTCCCCCATTTAACTTGTATAAGAAAAACTACCCCCTTCCCTTTTGTGTCCCCTATCCTTGGTTTTTCCCTTTTACCCTCAAAATAGATTTAAAAAAGAAAAAGAAAATAATAAAATGGTTGGGTTGGGCTGGTTATTACTTGTAGTAGTAACAGTGAGGCTGCAGACCATGTTTTAGTTTTTGCAGACCGCTGGTGGCCCATGGACCAC
This sequence comes from Anolis sagrei, assembly GCF_037176765.1. Classification (NCBI taxonomy): domain Eukaryota; kingdom Metazoa; phylum Chordata; class Lepidosauria; order Squamata; family Anolidae; genus Anolis; species Anolis sagrei. The sequence goes on along the minus strand of NC_090030.1, from coordinate 30,199,525 downwards.
AGGTTGGGAACCACTGATCTAAACTAATACACTTTGGATTGCTTTAACTGCCTTGCCTCAATGCAATGGAATAGCCTTGTCTGCCACGAAGTGTTGGTGCCTCACCAAACTACAATTCCCATGATTCCATAGTATTGACACAATGGTGTCAAAGTGCACTAACCACCTTAACACAATGAGAAATTTCTCCCTGGCAGGACACTTCAGCCTCTTTTTAAACATGGAGAGGCATGGAGCTCATCACATGAGTTCATCCTTCATAGCCCTCCATGGCTGAAAAGAGACTGAAGTGTCCTGAAAGGACATATGCCATGGCAGGCGGCGTGAAAGGAGCAGAAATAAAATATAAAATATAAAATATAAAATATAAAATATAAAATATAAAATATAAAATATAAAATATAAAATATAAAATATAAAATATAAAATATAAAATATAAAATATAAAATATAAAATATAAAATATAAAAGAGGAAGGAGGTTCGCGGACCAGATTTTTGTCCTCGTGGCCCACAGGTTAATAGCCATTGCATTAAACCATCAAAAAACAAGGAAGAACCAGGATTAATGGCCACATATAAGAAACAAAGATACTGGATCACAAATGAAGAAAGAGTCAGAGAGTTTTTCAATGAAATTAAATGGGATAAAGAAAGGGGAAGAGGAAAAGAAAGGAGATTTGACAATAAAAATAAGGAACAATATACAGACACAGCAACAAAAGAGGAAAAGGAAAGAGAAGACTATAGAAGAAAACTAAGAGGTTGGTCTGAGAATATACAAAAGAAAGAAGACGAAAGACAAATGGATGAAGAAGAATCAGAAGCGGAAGAAGAGGAAGGAGCCAAAGAGGAAGAAGAAGGAGGAGAAGAGGAAGGTGCAGAAGAAACGACATGTTTGGAGAACTAAAAATCTATTCGAATAACATAAATGGACTACATTCCCCGAATGAGAGAAGCAAAATATTCAATAAACTTATTTAAAAAAATACCAAGTGCTGGCCTTGCAAGAAACACATATCACACAAAGACATGTAGCACATTTAGAAAATAAAAAGTTAGGGAAATTGTACTACGCATCGACACCAGAGAAGAAAAAGGGAGTGGCAATGTACATAAACAAACAAATTCCATCAGAATTAGCTTTCAGAGACGAGGAAGGAAGATTTGTAGGGGTGAAAATATCAAATCAAGGGAAGAAAGTTTTGATATGTAATATATATGTGCCCAATGAGGCTAAAACAGAATTTGCAACAAATTTTTTAAAAAAGATAGAGCAAGAAGAATTTGATGATAATACTTGGAGATTTTAATGGTGTTATTGATGGTGAAATAGATAGAAGCAAAAAAAAAAAAATAGACAAAGGAAAGGGAAAAAGACAAAGTGTGGAAATCTCCCAAAATTAATAACAAATTGGATGGATGAATTTTGACATGTGTGATGTATGGAGAATAAAAAATGAAAAGATAAGAGATTACACCTTCTTCTCGGACAGACATAAAAATGGTCCAGGATTGAAATGATATGGATGACTAATGATAATGGTCAAAAAGATAAACATACTCCCAAGAGGAGATTCAGATCATTGCCCCTTAGAATTAATAATAAAAGATACAAAAAATGGAGATGGAGATTAAATGAAAATCTACTAAAGAAAGAAGAAGATATAGAGAAAAACAGGAAAATCCTGAAAGAATTTTTTGAGTTAAATGAGGACCCTTGGAAGATAAAAATAGTGAAAAAATTAAAATATTTAGGGATCACGTTAACAGCCAAAAATCTACATTTGTTACCAAACAACTATATAGAACTGTGGAAGAAAATAAAAAAAAATCTGGAAAGTTGGAAAAACTTAAATTTATGTTTATTGGGTAGAATTGCAACGATAAAGGTGAAAGTATTATCAAAGATGTTTTTTTTTCATTCCAAAATTTACCAATAATAAAAAAAAATAAAAAATATTAAAAGATTGGAATAAGGATATGATGAATTTTATATGGCAAAAGAAAAAACCAAGAATAAATGTTAAAAATATGATAGAAGATAAAAAAGAGGAGGCTTAGGAGTTCCAGAATTTAAAATATTTTATGAAGCCTGTGCTTTAACATGGATAAAAAGATTGGACAAAATTGGAAGATGAAAAATTATTAAACCTGGAAGGAATAGACTTGAGAGCTGGATGGCACCAATATCTATGATATGAGGGAGTGAAAAAGGAAAAAAATGGAAACCATTTCATTAGGCCGGCAATATACAAAATTTGGTAAAAATATAAAAAGAAAATATGTGAAAAAACTCCACAATGGATATCCCCGCTGGAAGCACTGCAAAGAAGAGAATTAGCCTGGAATGACTGGCCAAAATACAAAGAATTATTAAAAAAAAGAAAATGGAAAGATAACTAAAATCGCAACAAGAGATGAAGGAAACAAATGAGAAAATTTCATGGTTCCAATATAGACAGATACGAGATTGCTTCAAAAAGGACGAAAAGTTAGGCTTCGAGAACAAAACATTTTGGGACACGATAATACAGACAGAAAAGAAGGTAATAACGATGATATACAAAAAACTACAAGAATGGAACAAGAAAAAAAAAGAAAATGAACACATGAAAAGATGGAAAGAAAATATTGGAAGAAATATAAAGAGAGAGGAATGGGAAGAAATCTGGACAAAGAAATTGAAATACACATACGCAACTGACCTAAAGGAAAACTGGATAAAAATATCATATAGATGGTATATAACCCCTCATAAATTAGGAAAGTGCTATAAAAGCATTAGCACAGAGTGCTGGAAATGCAGAAAGAAGGAGGGCACCTTTTCCCACATGTGGTGGATTTGCAAAAAAGCAAGAGCCTATTGGAAGAAAATACATGAGACAATACAGAAATGCTGGATATAAAAATACATATAACACCAGAATGATTCTTGCTGGGCATGACAAAACCAAAAATGGAAAAAAATATGGACAAATTATTGTTTTTGCTAACAACAGCGGCGAGAATTTGTTATGCTAAATTATGGAAACTAGAGAAAATACCAGAAATAGAAGTCTGTCCATTAGAAACATGGACAGACTTACATATCTACTATCTAGATACAAAGACACTCCGATAAAAGAAACAAACTGGATGAAAGTAACAGACTATTTAAAAGGGAAGAATTATAAGACAATAATCTAAAATAACTGAAACAAAACCTCATATGATAGAAGGAGAGAAAGATTTAAAGAAAGAAAAATAGAGGAAAGAGAAAAGGAAGACACCTCCATCACAATACCCAGGAAGTCCAGAGAATCTTTCACTTTTTTTTACTTTATGAATATATATATTTTAACGTTATATATTACTTTTAAGTATACATATACATGTCTGATCCCACAGCAAGCTGGCTTCAGAAAAGGCAAAAGCTGCACATCGCAAGTGTTGAACCTGACTCAGCACATAGAAGATGGCTGAGTCAGCAGATCACAGGAGCTGCCTTCAGAAGGCAGCAGATCACAGGAGATGTCTTCAAAGACCTGTCAGCAGCCTATGATACTGTGAACCACCGCCTCCTCCTGAGAAAAATGTATAATATCACAAAGGACTACCACCTCACCCGCCTCATAGGAAACCTGCTACAAAACAGGAGCTTTTTTGTTGAGTTCCAGGGCCAGAGAAGCAGATGGTGGAAACAGAAGAACGGCCTAACTCAGGGGAGCATGCTTGCTCCATCCATGTTCAACATCTACACATATGACCAGGAGCCCCCGGTGGCGCAGTGGGTTAAACCCCTGTGTCGGCAGTACTGAAGACCAACAGGTCACAGGTGCAAATCCGGGGAGAGGCGGATGAGCTCCCTCTATCAGCTCCAGCTCCTCATGCGGGGACATGAGAGAAGCCTCCCACAAGGATGATAAAAACATCAAATAATCCAGCATCCCGAGCTCTGAAGATCACCTGGGAAGGAATCCCACTGGAGCATTGCAGCGCACCCAAATACCTCGGAGTCACTCTGGACTGTGCTCTTACCTAGCAGAAGCACTGCCTGAACATTAAGCAAAAAGTGGGTGCTAGAAACAATATCATACGAAAGATGCCTGGCACAACCTGGGGATCACAACCAGATACAGTGAAGACATCTGCCCTTGCACTGTGCTACTCTGCTGCTGAGTATGCATGCCCAGTGTGGAACACATCTCACCACACTAAAACAGTGGATGTGGCTCTTAATGAGACATGCCGCATTATCACGGGGTGTCTGCGCCCTACACCACTGGAGAAATTACACTGTCTAGCCGGTATCGCACCACCTGACATCAGCCGGTAAGTGGCAGCCAATAGTGAAAGGACCAAGGCAGAGACATCTCCAGCTCATCCCCTGTTTGGGTATCAGCCAGCACGTCAATGACTTAAATCCAGACATAGTTTTCTTAGATCTACAGAGACACTCACTGGAACACCTCAGCAAGCGAGAGTCCAAAAGTGGCAGGTTCAAACCCAGAACCTCAACCAATGGCTGATACCAAATGAGAAACTCCCCCCTGGGCACACAGAGGATTGGGTGACTTGGAAGGCAGTGAACAGACTGCGCTCTGGCACCACGAGATGCAGAGCCAGCCTTCAGAAATGGGGCCACAAAGTGGAATCCTCGACATGCAAGTGTGGAGAAGAGCAAACCACTGACCACCTGTTGCAATTCAAACTGAGCCCTGCCACATGCACCATGGAGGACCTTCTTGCAGCCACACCAGAAGCACTCCAAGTGGCCAGATACTGGTCAAAGTATCAACTACCAAACTCACACATTTTGTATTTTCTCTGTTTGTTTGCTTTGTTCTGTTAGAAATGTAATATAACTGACTGGCTGCCCTGACACGAGAAATAACTGCTTTTTTTTCTTTTCCCCCCTCTTTATTTTACCTTACCTTACTATTTCCTACTTTCCTATCTTCTTGCAAATATTCCCCCACTTTCCCTGTAACTATAGAAAATACTTAATAAAAATTATATTTAAAAAAACAAAACAAGAACCATTTTAGATTTTGGAAGATTTTGGAATTCCAGGTGAGATGTTTATGGTCCATCACACGGACGGCAGTGTCTACAAAATCCTACTTTTCTGTGGTTTTGTATTACACTTGTGTGATTAATGAAAAAAAATGTGTCAATACTCAATACTAAATTGGAGAGGGGCATTTCTAAAGTGTTCTTTAAGGCTGGCATGGGCAAACTTTCTAACTTGGAGGCTGCTTTATTTATTTGTTTATTTTGGTTTCTTCTACCCCGCCCTTCTCACCCCGAAGGGGACTCAGGTTGTGGCTTACAAAGGCACAATTCGATGCCAGCATCACATAACAGTAGTAACACAAAATAACATCAATTAAACAGTTGAAACAGTTAAACAACAATTCCTGCATTATAGCCCTAAAACCAATATAACCAATAAAAACGATACAAACGATACAAACCTAATTACTCCTCATAGACAGCCAGCGTTCGCTATCTCATAGTCCAAATTCCAATTCCACATTGTCAGTCCTGTCAGTCCTAGTCGTTTGATTGTCCTTACCTAGTTGTCAGATTGCCCAAAGGCCTGGTCCCACAACCACGTCTTTACTTTCCTCCCGAAGGAGAGGAGGGATGTTGATGCCCTAATCTCTCCTGGGAGTGAGTTCCACAGGTGAGGGGCCACCACCAAGAAACCTCTGCTCCTCGCCCCCACCAGCCTCACTTGTGATAGCGGTGGGGTCGAGAGCAGGGCCTCCCCAGATGATCTCAGACATAGAGAGAGATACATTCGGACAGATACACTGGACCGGAACCGTACAGGGTTTTGTAGGTCAAAACCAGCACCTTGAATTGTGCTCGGAAATGAACCGGCAGCCAGTGGAGCTGACACAGCAGGGGGGTGGTGTGCTCCCTGTATGACGCTGCCGCCCGCTGGACCAGTTGAAGTTTCCGAACAGTCTTCACGTAGAGTGCGTTGCAGTAGTCTATTCGGGATGTAACAAGAGCGTGGACCACTGTGGCCAGATCAGACTTCCCAAGGTACGGGCGCAACTGGTGCACAAGCTTGGTGGGGCCAGAGTGGGGTGGGCGGGCCAGGATGCAGGAGGTTCTCCTCAAGCCCCTTCCCTGCCCTTTCCTCCCCTTCTTCTTCTCTTTCGGAAGTAGAAAGTGAAGAAAAGATGGGAAAAGTTTGGATTCCAAAAAGATTGGTCTGGGTCAGGATGAGAGAGAAAAAGTGTACCCATTAGACCCCATATTGCCTACTCCTGATAGAGAATCCTAGAATCCTAGAGCTGGAAGAGACTCCCAAGGGCCATCCAGTCCAACCCCGTGCCATGCAGGAAGGCACAATCAAAGCACTCCTGATAGACAGCCTCTGCGGAAAAGCCTTCAGAGAAGGAGACTCTACCACACTCCTAGGCAGCCTAGGCCGCTCTCCAACAGCTCTTGCTATCAGGAAGATCTTCCTAATCTTTTCAGTCAAATCCCTTTCCCTGTCATTTGAACCCATCATTCTGTTGTGCACTGGTCTCTAGAGCAGAAGAAAGTCAAGTTTTTCCTCTCCTTCCTCCTCCTCCTCAATGGGACATCCTTTGAAATCTTGAAACATGGTTCTCCTGTTTCCTCTATACCAGGGGTCCCCAAACTACGGTCCGCGGGCATTTCTCCGGCCTGCGCGGCCTGGCCTGGCCATGCCCACCCGGTGCCGCTCTGCCAATTGCGGACACCCTCTGCTCCGGCCGCTCTGCCTGTGTGTGTGTGGGAGGGGGGGGGGGAGAGAAGCCTTCCAGGTGGGTCCTCTGCAGAGAGGCTGGAGCAGAGGGTGTCTACAATTGATGGAGCGGCGCTGGGTGGGTGTGGCCAGGGAATGCCGGTGTGGTGAAGGCAGGTGAACTACAACTCCAAAACTCAAGGTCAATGCCCACTAAACCCAGTATTTTCTGTTTTTCATGGGAGTTCTGTGTACCAAGACTGGTTCAATTCCATCATTGGTGGAGTTCAGAATGCTCTTTGATTGAACTATAAATCCCAGCAAATACAACCCCCAAACGCCACCAGTGTTCACATATTGAGTATCAGTGCCAAGTTTGATCCAGATCTATGATTGAGTCCACAGTGATATATGGAGGCAGGTGAACTACAACTCCAAAACCAAAGGACACTGCCCACCAAACCCTTCCAGTATTTTCTGTTGGTCATGAGAGAACTGTGTGCCAAGTTTGGTTCAATTCCATCGTTGATGGGGTTCAGAGTGCTCTTTGATTGTAGTTGAACTATAAATCCCAGCAACTACAACTCCCAAATGACAAAATCAATTTTTTTGTGTGTGAAGGACATACATTGGGTTTTTAGGTGTCTTGTGTCCAAAATTGGTGTCAATTCGTCCAGTGGTTTTTGAGTTCTGTTAATCCCACAAACGAACATTACATTTTTATTTATATAGAAGTGTGGGTATTTGTTTTTTTTTAATTTGAGGGGGGGGGGGTTGCACTGCAAATAATGTATGTGCAGTGTGCATAGGAATTCATTCTTTTTTTTTTCAAATTATAATCCGGCCCTCCAACAGTTTGCGGGACTGTGACCCGGCCCTCTGTTCAAAAAGTTTGGGGACCTCTGCTCTATAATATCTCTTCTCCCAGCTGAACACCCCCCAGGAGAAAAGGAGGAAGGAAAAAAGAGAAAGAAGGGAGGAAGAGAAGGAAGGAAGAATGGGTGGGTGGAAGGGAGGGAGGGAAGGAGAAAAGAGAGAAGGAAGGAAAGACAAATTGGAAGGAAGGAAAGAAGGAGAAAGAGAGAGGGAAGGAGAGAGGAAAGAGGGAAGGAAGCGAAAAGAGTGGAAGGGAAGGAACGAGGAAGGAAAGAGAAAAGAGAGGGAGGAAAAGAAGGATGGAAGGGAGGAAGGGGGGAAGGGAATAGAAGGAAGGAAGGAGAGAGAGGAAAGGCGGGAGGAAAGGGAAGGGATGAAAAGTTGGAAGGGAAACAAGGAAGGGAGGGAAGGAGGAAAGAAAGAGAGAAGGGAGGAAGGAAAAGAAGGATGGAAGGGAGGAAGGGAATGGAGTGGGAGGGAATGGAGGGAGACGAGGGAGGGAGGAACGAGAGAAGGAAGAAAAGACAAAAGGGAAGGAAGGAAGGAAGGAAGGAAGGAAGGAAGGAAGGAGAAAGGAAAGTGAGAAGGAGGGAGGAAAAGAAGGATGGAAGGGAGAGAGGGTGGAAGGGAATGGAGGGGGGAGTAGGGAGGGAGGAATGAGAGAAGGAAGGAAAGACAAAAGGGAATGAAGGAAGGAAAGCAGGAGAAAGAGAGAGGGAAGGAGGGAGGAAAAAGAGAAGGGAGGGAGGAAAAGAAGGATGGAAGGGAGGAAGGGTGTAAGAGAATGGAGGGAGAGGAGGGAAAGAGAAGGAAGGAAAGACAAAAAACGAGAGAAGGAAGGAAAGACAACAGGGAAGGAAGGAAGGAAGGAAGGAAGGAAGGAAGGAAGGAAGGAGCAAGGAAAGTGAGAAGGGAGGGAGGAAAAGAAGGACGGAAGGGAGGAAGGGTGGAAGAGAATGGAGGCAGAGTAGGGAGGGAGGAATGAGAGAAGGAAGGAAAGACAAAAGGGAATGAAGGAAGGAAGGCAGGAGAAAGAGAGAGGGAAGGAGGAAGGAAAGAGAGAAGGGAGGGGGGAAAAGAAGGATGGAAGGAGGAAGGGTGTAAGAGAATGGAGAGAGAGGAGGGAGGGAGAAACGAGAGAAGGAAGGAAAGACAAAAGGGAAGGAAGGAAGGAGAAAGGAAAGTGAGAAGGGAGGGAGGAAAAGAAGGACGGAAGGGAGGAAGGGTGGAAGAGAATGGAGGCAGAGGAGGGAGGGAGGAATGAGAGAAGGAAGGAAAGACAAAAGGGAAGGAAGGAAGGAAGGAAGGAAGGAAGAAGGAAGGAAGGAGGGAAGGAGGGAAGGAGGGAAGGAGGGAAGGAAGGAGAAAGAGAGAGGGAAGGAGGGAGGAAAGGGAGAAGGAAGAATGAAAGTGTGGAAGGGAAGGAAGAATATAGGGAATAAGAAGGAGATAAGGAAGGAAGGGAAGGAGGGAAGGAAGTAGGAAAGAGAGAAGGAAGGAGAGGATTGTGTGAGAGAGGAGGGCCTGAGAAGAGAGCCCAAGGGGCCGCATCCAGCCCCCAGGCCTGGGTTTGCCCAAACCTGCTTTAAAGTGTTTCCAACCACGAGCCATATTATCATTTCCTTTTCCATTGCCAAAGCGCCTTACTAATTTATGTGTAAAAACTCCTGTTCAAATACTCACATGGGTTGACGGCATGATATAATACACACAACCATTTCATTAAACTTTGCATCACAAAGGACATTATTTGTATTGGTCCTGTAAAAACAAACCAGCAAACAACCAAATTAGGAAAAAAGAATGCCCCGACCAAATCTTTTAGATAAAAAAATTATTGAAACTCTTTCTTCTGTCCTATACTGTTTTTGTGAGGGGGATTCGTTATTTATTCCAGGAATTTATATCATCATCATCATCATCAGTTTATTTCTTAATTAGTCGCTCTCCACCAAAGTGCTCCGAGCGACTTACAATTTAAAACAGCTTATACACAATATAAAACATTCAACATAAAAACATTCAACATAAAAACATTCAGCAGTGACTATGGCAAAATTTGATCCGGTTACTTAAATGCACAGCCAAACAGCCAAGTCTTGAGCGCCTTTACAAAAGGTCGCAACTCCGACATTGCTCTAATATATGGAGGCCATGAGTTCCACAGAATTGGAGCATAGGTCGAAAAAGCTCTACTACGCCTTGTAGCTTCCAAATGTGCCTCCCTAGGACCCGGTATGTAGAGGAGATTTTCCTGGGTAGATCGAGGTGACCACTGATGGGGAAAAGGAATGAGGCGGTCTCTAAGATATAAAGGTCCTTGGCCATTTTGAGCTCTAAATGTCAGGATCAGTATCTTGTAAGAGATCCGATGTTCTATTGGTAGCCAATGCAGTTGTTGCAGAATCGGTGTAATATGGGATCTTATAGATGATCCCGCTAGCAGCCTGGCTGTCGCATTTTGGACCATCCGAATCTTCTGGGTCGTTGACTCTAGAAGGTCGGCATATAAGGCGTTGCAATAGTCCAACCTCGTGGTGACTGTTGCATGGATTACCGTTGCCAATGCTTCTGCCAAAAGGTAGGATGCCAATTTCCTTGCCTGGCGAAGATGAAAAAAGGCCTGCTTACTTATGGCAGTGATCTGGGCCTCCATCGTCAGCGATGAGTCCAACACAACCCCAAGGCTTTTAACAGTGGCAGACGGAACCAGAGCTTCCCCATCGAAATCAGGCAGAGACTGGGTTAATTCTGGTGGCTGGCCGGGCCAGAGTATCTCAGTTTTTGCAGGGTTCACTTTTAGTCTGCTCGCTTCCAGCCAACTCATCACTTCTTCCAAACACAGCTTAAAGTTCTCAGGAATCACGGTTGTCCCAGGTTCAAGACGCAAGAGTAGCTGGGTATCATCTGCATACTGGTAGCACTCTATGCCAAAGCTCCGCACCAGCCCAGCAAGTGGTCGGACATAGATGTTAAATAACAGGGGCGAGAGGATAGCACCCTGGGGAACTCACTCCACAGCAAAGGCAGGAGCTCTCAGAGCTTTGGCCTGACCACTCCACCCTCTGTCTCCGGTCCCGGAGGAATGAATTGAACCATTTGAGGGCTAAACCTCGTACACCAGACAGAGCCAAGCAATGAATCAGCAAGTCATGGTCCACGGTGTCGAATGGAGCTGTGAGGTCCAAGAGTACCAATAGCGCTGATCCGCCTCGGTCTAACTGACGACAAATTTCGTCAGTAATAGCTACCAAGACAGTCTCTGTCCCATGACCTGAATGAAAGCCTGATTGAAAGGGATCCAAACCCGCAGTCTCATCTAAGAATTGCTGTAGCTGCCCCGCCACTGTCCGTTCAGTCACCTTGCTCAGGAACGGAAGGTTTTAAACTGGGCAATAGTTACTAGGTATGTCAGCATCAAGGCTTGGTTTTTTCAGGAGAGGGTGGACTTAGATGCCAACAGTAGTAATAAAATCACATTTAAGCATTAGTTAAAACATCAAAATTAAAATTAATCAAAATTATTGAGGTATGAATAGATTTTTAATCTGTTTAAAGCAGGGTTTCTCAACCTGGGGTTGGGACCCCTGGGGGTTGTAAGGGAGTTTCAGAGGGGTCGTCAAAGACCACCAGAAAATATATATTTCTGATGGTCTTCAGGATCCCTTTGGCAGGGAAGACTCTCTCTGCCTGACCTTCAACGAATCCTCCCACCAAAAGCTATCCTGGTCGGGGAGCCCCCATAGAAGTCGTGGTGGGGAGGGGGAGATACGGGAAAAGGAGACCCCGAATTCGGCCTAGGGACCGTACAACAACTTTAGTAACTCCAAATCGGCCTCCCGATACGGTAAATTGGTGTAACCAGGATGGCGGTCCTTCCGGGTTGAAGGTGGTGCTGTTGAACGCCAGATCTGTCAATGGCAAAACAGCCTTCATCCAGGATTTAATCCTGGATGAACGGGCAGATCTGGCGTGCATCACGGAGACCTGGCTGGATGAAGCTGGAGGTGTGAATCTGACCCAGCTTTGCCCGCCAGGTTTCTCTGTGCAGCACCAGCCAAGATCCGGAGGGCGGGGAGGCGGGGTTGCAGTGGTCTATAGAGATTCCATTCTTCTGACCAGGGCCCCCATCCCGCAGTCAACAAATTTTGAATGCGTCCACCTGAGGGTGGGTGACCGGGACAGATTAGGGATTCTGTTAGTGTACCGTCCACCTCGCTGCACTACAGACTCCCTGACTGAGCTAGCGGGGGTGGTCTCGGACCTGGCATTGGAGTCTGCTTGTCCTGGGGGACTTCAATGTCCACGCCGAGACCGCCTTATCGGGAGCAGCTCAGGACTTCATGTCTGCCATGGCAACCATGGGGCTGTCCCAACAGGTATCTGGCCCCACCCACAGTGCTGGACACACATTGGACTTGGTTTTCTGCCAGGGATGGGAGGAAGGTGGTGGTGTTGAGGAGTTATCCATCTCTCCGTTGCCATGGACCGACCACCACCTGGTCAGCTTTAGACTAACTGCACCCCCTAACCTCCGCAGAAGTGGAGGACCCATTAAGTTGGTCCGCCCCAGGAGGCTTATGGATCCGGATGGATTCCTGACGGCTCTTGGGGAATTTCCCGCCGCCTCGGTTGGTGATCCTGTCGATGCCCTGGTCGCTCTCTGGAATGGGGAGATGACTAGGGCAATAGACACGATCGCTCCAGAACGTCCCCTCTCAAGTAGCCGAGCTAAACCAGCTCCTTGGTTCACTGAGGAGCTGGCAGTGTTGAAGCGAAAGAAGAGGGAACTAGAGAGCGTGTGGCGTTCGAATCCGAGCGAGCCAAATCGAACACGGTTTGTGTCCTTTTTAAGGGCATATGCCACGGCAATAAAAGCCGCAAAGAAGACTTTCTTTGCGGCTACTATTACGTCTGCAAAGAACCGTCCGGCTGAACTGTTCTGAGTTGTCAGAGGCCTTTTAAAACCCACCATCCAGGATGGGTGGGGTCTTGTGGGGTTCCTCAGGGTTCAATACTGTCTCCCATGTTGTTTAACATCTACATGAAGCCGCTGGGTGAGATCATCCGGAGTTTCGGAGTGCGATGTCATCTGTACGCGGATGATGTCCAACTCTGTCACTCCTTTCTACCTGCTACTAAGGAGGCTGTCGAGGTCCTGAACCGGTGCTTGGCCGCTGTGACGGTCTGGATGGGGGCGAAGAAATTGAAATTGAATCCAGACAAGACAGAGGTACTCCTGGTCAGTCGTAAGGCTGAACAGGGTATAGGGTTACAGCCTGTGTTGGATGGGGTCGCACTCCCCCTGAAGACGCAGGTTCGCAGTTTGGGTGTGATCCTGGACTCATCGTTGAGCCTGGAACCCCAGGTTTCAGCGGTGACCAGGGGAGCATTCGCAGTTAAAACTCGTGCGCCAACTGCGCCCGTACCTTGAGAAGTCTGACTTGGCCACGGTAGTCCACGCTCTGGTTACATCCCGTTTAGACTACTGCAGCGCTCTCTACGTGGGGTTGCCTTTGAAGACGGCCCGGAAGCTCCAATTAGTCCAACGCTCGGCAGCCATGATACTAACTGGAGCGGAGCGCAGGGAGCATACAACTCCTCTGCTGCACCAGCTCCACTGGCTGCCGATCTGCTACCGGGCTCAATTCAAAGTGCTGGCGCTGGCCTTTAAAGCCCTAAACGGTTCTGGCCCAACTTACCTATCCGAACGTATCTCAGCCTATCAGCCCACCAGGACCCTAAGATCTTCTGGGGGGGCCCTGCTCTCTATCCCGCCTGCTTCACAGGTGCGGCTGGCGGGGACGAGAGACAGGGCCTTTTCTGTGGTGGCCCCGCGGCTATGGAACGCCCTCCCCATGGAGGTAAGATCAGCCCCCTCATTGATGGTTTTCCGGAAAAGACTAAAAACCTGGATGTTCGAGCAGGCGTTCGGTTAACTCAGTGCAATAAGTGTAATGATTGAAGGACTGGCAATTTGGACGACGAAACTGGATCGCGATTTTAGTCAAGAGATGAATTGGATTGTTTATTGATATATGTATTGTGGATCGTGTTTTTATGCTTTTAAACTGTATACTGTTGTTTGTTATAAGTTGTTGTAAACCGCGTTGAGTCGCCGGCTAGGCTGAGAAACGGCGGTATACAAGTATAGCAAATAAATAAATAAATAAATATCCTCCACTGTGACTGGGCTGCTTCTGAGACTCCAATTGGTGAGGGGAGAGCAGTCATGCTTGGCACATGGCAGCATGGTGCACATGTGCAGGCGAGGGAAAGGAGCAGGATTCAAAATGATCTTGACAGATTAGAGAGATGATTGGCCAAAACTAACAAAATGAAGTTCAACAGTGACAAATGCAAGATACTGCACTTTGCCCGGAAAAACGAAATGCAAAGATACAGAATGGAGGAAGCCTGGTTCGAGAGCAGTACGTGTGAAAAAGATCTTGGAGTCCTCGTGGACAACAAGTTAAACATGAGCCAACAATGTGATGTGGCGGCAAAAAAAGCCAATGGGATTTTGGCCTGCATCAATAGGAGCCTAGTGTCTAGATCTAGGGAAGTAATGCTACCCATGCTCTATTCTGCTTTGGTTAGACCACACCTGGAATATTGTGTCCAATTCTGGGCACCACAATTCAAGAGAGATATTGACAAGCTGGAATGTGTCCAGAGGAGGGTGACTAAAATGATCGAGGGTCTGGAGAACAAGCCCTATGAGGAGCAGCTTAAGGAGCTGGGCATGTTTAGCCTGAAGAAGAGAAGGATGAGAGGAGATATGATAGCCATGTATAAATATGTGAGAGGAAGCCACAGGGAGGAGGGAGCAAGCTTGTTTTCTGCTTCCTTGGAGACTAGGATGCGGAACAATGGCTTCAAACTACAAGGGAGGAGATTCCATCTGAACACGAGGAAGAACTTCCTGACTGTGAGAGCTGTTCAGCAGTGGAACTCTCTGCCCCGGGGTGTGGTGGAGGCTCCTTCTTTGGAAGCTTTTAAGCAGAGGCTGGATGGCCATCTGTCAGGGGTGATTTGAATGCAATATTCCTGCTTCTTGGCAGAATGGGGTTGGACTGGATGGCCCATGAGGTCTCTTCCAACTCTTTGATTCTATGATTCTATGATTCTATGAGAGTATGTGAGGCTGGAAGGAGGCTCATGCCAGTGAGTCCCTTCAAGGCATGGGGGTTCTGTGTGGGAAGTTTAGTCCAATTCTATTGTTGGTGGAGTTTAGGTGAACTAGAAATCTCAGTAACTACAACTCCCAAATGTCAAGGTCTATTTCCCCCCAAAACTCCACCAGTGTTCACAGTTGGGCAAATTGAGTATTTGTGCCAAGTTTGGCCCAGATCTATCAGTTTGAATCCACAGTGTTCTCTGGATGTAGGTGAACCAGCTGTGCCAGCTGCGCCCATATCTTGGGAAGTCGGATCTGTCCACGGTGGTCCACGCTCTTGTTACATCCCGATTAGATTACTGCAACGCACTCTACTTGGGGTTGCCTTTGAACACTGTTAGGAAACTCCAACTAGTCCAGCGGGAGGCAGCCAGAGTACTTACAGGAGCGTCATACAGCGAGCATACCACCCCCCTGTTGTGTCAGCTCCACTGGCTGCTGATCCAATTCCGAGCACAATTCAAAGTGCTGGTTTTGACCTACAAAACCCTATACGGTTCCAGCCCAGCGTATCTGTCCGAACAGATCTCCCTCTACGTCCGACCTCGGAGTTTAAGATCTTCTGGGGAGGCCCTGCTCTCGACCCCGCCTCTATCACAACTGAGATTGGCGGGGACGAGGAGTAGAGCCTTCTCGGTGGTGGCCCCTCACCTGTGGAATTCACTCCCCGGGGAAATTAGATCAGCGACATCCCTCCTTTCCTTTAGGAAAAATATGAAAACATGGATTTGGGACCAGGCATTTGGACAATCTGGCAGATAAAGAAAGGACTTGATGATGGACAGGAATGGACAAAGTGGAATGGAATTATGGAACTCTGAAAGATGAACGCTGAGCATGAGATTAGTTTTATTGATTGTGTTATGTACCGATTGTTTTTAACTGTGATAATTGTTTTAACTGCTGTTTTGTACGTATGTGTATTGTGTGTAGGCATCGAATTGTGCCTTTTTGTAAGCCGCCCTGAGTCCCCCCTCCAGGGTTGAGAAGGGCGGGGTAGAAGTACTCAAAATAAATAAAAATAAATAAACAGAGAATGACCAGGAAATCCCAGTAGTTTCCCATGAGAATGTCCCTGAGGGTGTGGGGATGATGGTGTACTTTCTGAATTGTTACCAGAGAGTTCTCATGAGAGAGAACATGAAAATAGCTCAGCATCTGGCCCAGCTGCAAAAATTAATGAGCAAGTAGATAATGAGCCAAGAGATAGACGAGAAGAAATCAGTCAGAACAGGAGAGCCAAGCAACGGCTTCGACGCTCTGCCAGGCTTCAACAGAAAACAATATTAAAGCTTCAAGTAAAGAGAACCCAATTTCTGACCACTAGTAACCTAGCTAATGAGGAGATAAAAGTCTCAAGTTTGGGACATGTAGTCAGACGAAGCATCGTTTAGAATCAGTGTTTAGCTGCTGTGTCGGACTGGATGAGAGCTAACAAATTGAAACTGAATCCAGACAAGACAGAGGTCCTACTGGTCAGTCGTAAGGTCGAACAGGGCATAGGGTTACAGCCTGTGCTGGACGGGGTTACATTCCCCCTGAAGATTCAGGTTCGCAGCTTGGGAGTGATCCTGGACGCATCGCTGAGCCTGGAACCCCAGGTCTCAGCGGTGGCCGGGAGAGCTTTTGCACAACTAAAACTTGTGCACCAGATGCGCCCGTACCTTGGGAAGTCTGATCTGGCCACAGTGGCCCACGCTCTTGTTACATCCCGAATAGACTACTGCAACACACTCTACTTGGGGTTGCCCTTGAAGACTGTTCGGAAACTTCAACTGGTCCAGTGAGCAGCAGCCAGATTTCTCACCGGAGTGACATACAGGGAACACACCACCCCCCTGTTATGTCAGCTCCACTGGCTGCCGGTTCAGTTCCGAGCACAATTGAAGGTGCTGGTTTTGACCTACAAAACCCTGTACGGTTCCGGTCCAGTGTATCTGTCCGAACGTATCTCCCTCTACGTCCCACCCTGGAGTTTGAGATCATATGGGGAGGCCCTGCTCTCGACTCCACCGCTGTCACAAGTGAGGCTGGTGGGGACGAGGAGCAGGGCTTTCTCAGTGGTGGCCCCTCACCTGTGGAACTCAGGGAAATTAGGGCATCAACATCCCTCCTCTCCTTCAGGAGGAAGGTAAAGACGTGGTTATGGGACCAGGCCTTTGGGCAATCTGACAACTAGATAAGGACAACCAGACGAATAGGACTGACAGGACAGACAATTGTGGAATTGGAAATTGAACTATGAGATAGTGAATGCTGACCGTCAATGAGGAGAAATTGGTTTGTATTGGTTTTGTTATAATGCAAGAATTGTTGATTAATTGTTAATTGATGTTATTGTCTTTTGCTGTTATGTGATGCGGGCATCAAATTGTGCCTTGCTTTTGTAAGCCGCCCTGAGTCCCCTTCAGGGTGAAAAGGGCGGGGTATAAGCAACCGAAATAAATAATAATAAATAGAATCACGCCAAGTTCTTGTCCTTGTTCATGGAAGCCTTGCTTTAAAGATTCATGCTAAGATATTTCTTGTTTCATGGTTTTGATTCCTGGATTTCATGATTGCTTACCCAAGCCTTGGATCAATGTATTCCTGATTTTCTGGATTGTCTTAGAGTTGTGTGGATTTTATTTTTATGGACCTTTCTAAACTCCACCTTGGACTAATTTGTTCCTACTTATCTTCTTACCTTATTAAAGGTTGTAAAGGTTGTCCCCTGACATTAAGTCCAGTCGTGTCCGACTCTGGGGTGTGGTGCTCATCTCCATTTCTAAGCAGAAGAGCCAGCATTGTCCATAGACACCTCCAATGTCATGTAGCCGGCATGACTGCATGGAGCGCTGTTACCTTCCCACCGCAGTGGTACCTATTGATCTACTCACATTTGCATGTTTTTGAACTGCTAGGTTGGCAGAATCTTACCTAATTGGATTTACCCTTTTCTTTAAGGTGCTTTTTTGCTTTATTGTTTTTTTTTTTACTTATCTTCAACAAAAGGGTTGTTTTTTTCCTTTTCAACATGTGGTGTTTAAAGTCAGAGGATTTTTCCTGTCCTGGAGTGCAACACCCGACATGAAAAAACCTACTTTGCATGGGCACAGATACACAATGATGCACATAAACTATAATTAACATTTAGAAAGCATTAGAACAGTACATTTGAGAGTGAATTAATGAATTGCAGACATTCTAATTTCTGTAAAGAGTGAGATGATGGAGAAAAAAGACTTACCTCAGTACCAAGTTCTGAGCGAAAGGAGACAATGGTCATCAAAGCCCCCAAAAGGTCAATTCAAGCTCTTTCTTCACTCTATCAATGATCAGTTCTCTTCTATGTTCACCACCTTTTGAGTCTTCAGACACTCAATTCTCATGTCTTGGCTAACGTAAATATACCACTCTATTTACTTATCATTGTGAACCCAGCAGTCTAGGGAGAGTTACTCAAGAAAGCTGTGCAGTTTCCATCACTATGGGGACTTCTATTGTGACTTACTCATTTGGTAATGACCCGTAGTAGGAGGTGTGTGGTAATATGCGGCACCAATAACAAGGACACTTTAGAGCAGCGTTTCTTAACATGGGGATCGGGGCTCCTGGGGGGGGGGGTCATGAGGGGGTGTCAGCGGGGTCACCAAACACCATCACAAAACACATATTTCTGATAGTCTTAGGGAACTCCTTTAACAGAGGAGGCTGAAGATCTCTCTGCCTGTCCTCCTCTTCCTTTTTGGAAGCATTTTCTATTGGTCAAAGGGGTTCTGTGTGAGAAGTTTGGCCCAATTCTATCATTGGAGGGGTTCAGGATTCGCTTTGCTTGTAGGTGAACTATAAATCCCAGCAACTACAACTCCAAAAGGGAGTCAAACAATGGTGCATACTAGCCCCACTTTGCAGCCCCATTTCTGAAGGTTGGCTCTGCATCTTGTGGTGCCAGAGCGCAGTCTGTTCACCGCCTTCCAAGTCGCGCAGTCCTCTGTGTGCCCAGGGGGGAGTCTCTCATTTGGTATCAGCCATTGGTTGAGGTGCTGGGTTTGAGCCTGCCACTTTTGTACTCTCGCTTGCTGAGGTGTTCCAGCGAGTGTCTCTGTAGATCTTAGAAAACTATTTCTAGATTTAAGTCGTTGACGTGCTGGCTGATATTTATTTATTTATTTTATTTACTTTGCTTGTATACCGCAATTTCTCAGCCTTGTAGGCAACTCAACGCGGTTTACAACAAGAGCAAAAGTCAATCCAACAGCATACAAAATTTAAAAACCATTAACAACATAATATACAAAATGACACATCAATAACAAAACATTAACGTCTTGTAACTAGAATCGTGATCCAATTCGTCTTCCATAATTCCGTTTCCTATATTCATCGTGTACATTGCATTGTTTAACCGAACGCCTGTTCAAACAGCCAGGTTTTTAG
The DNA here is from genome assembly GCF_037176765.1 of Anolis sagrei. Classification (NCBI taxonomy): domain Eukaryota; kingdom Metazoa; phylum Chordata; class Lepidosauria; order Squamata; family Anolidae; genus Anolis; species Anolis sagrei. The sequence continues at coordinate 30,180,339 of NC_090030.1, read as the reverse complement.
TTTTCTTCGAAACACCATTAACGAAGGGGCTGATCTAATGTCCATGGGAAAGGCGTTCCACAGCCGAGGGGCCACCACAGAAAAGGCCCTGTCCCTCGTCCCTGCCAACCGTGCCTTTGATGCAGGCGGGATCGAGAGCAGGGCCTCCCCAGAAGATCTTAGAGTCCTGGTGGGTTCATAAGCAGAGATACGTTCGGATAGGTAGCTTGGGCCAGAACCGTTTAGGGCTTTAAAGGCCAACGGCAGCACTTTGAATTGAGCCCGGTAGCAAATCGGCAGCCAGTGGAGCTGGTGCAGCAAAGGAGTTGTATGCTCCCTGCGCTCCGCTCCTGTTAGTATCATGGCTGCCGCACGTGATCCCCTGATACCCAAACAGGGGATGAGCTGGAGATGTCTCTGCCTTGGTCCTTTCACTATTGGCTGCTACTTCCCGGCGGATGTCAGGTGGTGCAATACCTACAAGAAGCTAAGCAGTGTAATTTCTCTAGTGGTGTAGGGCGCAGACACCCCGTGATAATGCGGCATATCTCATTCAGAGCCACATCTACTGTTTTAGCGTGGTGAGATGTGTTCCACACTGGGCATGCATACTCAGCAGCAGAGTAGCACAGCGCAAGGGCAGATGTCTTCACTGTATCTGGTTGTGATCCCCAGGTTGTGCCAGTCAGCTTTCGTATGACATTGTTTCTGGCACCCACTTTTTGCTTGATGTTCAGGCAGTGCTTCTTGTAGGTAAGAGCACGGTCCAGAGTGACTCCCAGGGATTTGGGTTCGCTGCAATGCTCCAGTGGGATTCCTTCCCAGGTGATCCTCTGAGCTCGGGATGCTTGTCTGTTCTTAACATTTTGCTTCCTAAAGGAGCAAAAAAAAAAAAAGAGAGTCTAAAACACATGTCTGTGTTTTAGATGGATTAGGGATCAGCTGGGTTTCCCTGTAATAGGCAGTAAGAGCACCTAGAGCTTCGGAAAGCTTCTGTTCAACCATCTCAAAGCAGTAATGGCACGATCATCAGCATAGATGAAACTCTCTGTCCCTTCTGGCGGTGGCTACAAAGTGGAATCTTCAACATGCGAGTGCGGAGAGGAGTAAACCACTGACCACCTGCTGCAATGCAACCTGAGCCCTGCCACATGCACCATGGAGGACCTTCTTGCAGCAACACCAGAGGCACTCCAAGTGGCCAGATACTGGTCAAAGGACATTTAACCAACTACCAAACTCACAAGTTTTGTATTTGTCTGTTTGTTTGCTTTGTTGTGTTAGAAATGTAATATAATGGACTGGTTGCTCTGACACGACAAACAAACAAAAACTAGCCCCACTCATAGAATCATAGAATCAAAGAGTTGGAAGAGACCTCATGGGCCATCCAGTCCAACCTCCTGCCAAGAAGCAGGAATATTGCATTCAAATCACCCCTGACAGATGGCCATCCAGTCTCTGCTTAAAAGCTTCCAAAGAAGGAGCCTCCACCACACCCCGGGGCAGAGAGTTCCACTGCTGAACAGCTCTCACAGTCAGGAAGTTCTTCCTCATGTTCAGATGGAATCTCCTCTCTTGTAGTTTGAAGCCATTGTTCCATGTCCTAGTCTGCAAGGAAGCAGAAAACAAGCTTGCTCCCTCCTCTCTGTGGCTTCCTCTCACATATTTATACATGGCTATCATATCTCCTCTCAGCCTTCTCTTCTTCAGGCTAAACATGTCCAGCTCCTTAAGCTGCTCCTCATAGGGCTTGTTCTCCAGACCCTTGATCATTTTAGTCGCCCTCCTCTGGACACATTCCAGCTTGTCAATATCTCTCTTCAATTGTGGTGCCCAGAATTGGACACAATATTCCAGGTGTGGTCTAACCAAAGCAGAATAGAGGGGTAGCATTACTTCCTTAGATCTAGACACTATGCTCCTATTAATGCAGGCCAAAATCCCATTGGCTTTTTTTGCTGCTACATCACATTGTTGGCTCATGTTTAACTTGATGTCCACGAGGACTCCAGGATCTTTTTCACACGTACTGCTCTCAAGCGATGTGTCCCCTATTTTGTATCTTTGCATTTCGTTTTTTCTGCCAAAGTGGAGTATCTTGCATTTGTCACTGTTGAATTTCATTTTGTTAGTTTTGGCCCATCTCTCTAATCTGTCAAGATCGTTTTGAATCCTGCTCCTGTTTTCTGGACTATTGGCTATCCCTCCCAATTTGGTGTCGTCTGCAAACTTGATGATCCTGCCTTCTAACCCTTCATCTAAGTCATTAATAAAGATGTTGAACAGGACCGGGCCCAGGACGGAACCCTGTGGCACTCCACTTGTCACTTCTTTCCAAGATGTAGAGGAAGCATTGGTGAGCACCCTCTGGGTCCGTCCATTTAACCAATTACAGATCCACCTCACCGTAGTTTTGCCTAGCCCACATTGGACTAGTTTCCTTGCCAGAAGGTCATGGGGGACCTTGTCGAAGGCCTTACTGAAATCCAGGTACGCTACATCTATGGCATTCCCCGCATCTACCCAGCTTGTAACTCTATCGAAAAAAGAGATCAGATTAGTCTGGCATGACTTGTTTTCGATAAATCCATGTTGACTATTAGCAATGACCGCATTTGTTTCTGTTTGCAGACCACTTCCTTAACAATCTTTTCCAGAATCTTGCCTTGTATCAACATGAGGCTGACCGGATGGTAGTTGTTTGGGTCATCCTTTTTTCCCTTCTTGAAGATTGGGACCACATTGGCCCTCCTCCAATCTGCTGGAACTTCTCCCGTTCTCCAAGAACTCTCAAAGATGATTGCCAATGGTTCTGAAATGACTTCCGCTAGTTCCTTCAGTACTCTTGGGTGTAGTTGATCTGGCCCTGGGGACTTGAACTCATTTAGAGCGGCCAGGTATTCCTGTACGACTTGTTTCCCAATTTGGAGTTGGATGTCCTCAAATCCCTCATGCACTCCGTCTTGCTGAGGTCAAAGATGACTTTCTTTTTGTGAGAAGACTGAGGCAAAGAAGGCATTAAGTAGTTCTGCCTTTTCCCTATCCCCTGTCAGCATTGCCCCATCTTCTCCTCGAAGAGGTCCTATCGCCTCCTTGTTTTTCCTTTTTCTACTGACATACGAAAAGAAGCCCTTTTTATTGTTTTTAATGTCCCTGGCAAGCCTGAGTTCGTTTTGTGCTTTAGCCTTGCGGACCTTTTCCCTACAGCTGTTGTTTGAATTCTTCTTTGGTGATTTCTCCCTTTTTCCAGTTCTTGTGCATGTCTCTTTTGTGTCTCAGCACAGTTAGAAGTTCTTTGGACATCCATTCTGGCTTCTTTGCACTTGTCCTATTTTTTCTCTTTGTTGGCACGGTTTGCAACTGCGCCTTGAGCATTTAGCTCTTGAGAAATTCCCATCCATCCGTAACTCCCTTGTCTTTTAGTATCTGTGTCCACGGAATGCTGCTCAGCGTTTCCTTCATTTTTCGGAAATCAGCTCTCCTAAAGTCCAAAATGCGGGTTTGACTTGTCTTAGTTTCGGCCTTCCTTTGTACCTCAAATTGCAGGAGCACATGGTCACTTGCCCCTAAGGATCCTACCACTTCGACCGCATCGATCAGGTCCTCCGCATTTTTTAGGATGTGATCTTTTTATTTATTTATTTATTTATTATTATTTTTTTGTCGTTTCAGGAGCAGGAGCATCCTGTTGTGAGAGAATTGGCCGTCTGCAAGGACGTTGCCCAGGGGACGCCAGATGATTTTTGATGTTTTATCATCCTTGTGGGAAGCTTCTCTCATGTCCCCGCATGAGGAGCTGGAGCTGATAGAGGGAGCTCATCCACCTCTCCCCAGATTCGAACCTGCGACCTGTCGGTCTTCAGTCCTCCTGGCACAGGGCTTTAACCCACTGCGCCACCAGGGGCACCAAGATGAGCCCCTTGTTGCCTCTTCTACCTTCTGGACCATGAAACTGTCTGCCACGCAAGCGAGGAATTTGTTGGACCTTGTACTCTTGGCCGAGTTTGTTTTCCAGCAAATATCAGGATAGTTGAAATCGCCCATGACTACTACGTCACTTCTCTGTGCCTGTTTGGTCAACTGTTGGCAGAAGACTTCATCAAGTTCTTCCTCCTGGCTTGGAGGTCTGTAGTAGACGCCTACGACATCTTTTTTGAGTCCCAGTTCCCTTGACTCTTATCCAGATGCTTTCAAGCTGGTTTCCTGGATTGCTGTCTTGCATCTCTTCTGCAGCATAAGAATTTTTGACATATAAGGCTACTCCGCCTCCTCTCCCCTTTGTTCGGTTTCTGTGAAAGAGGTTATAGCCCTCGATGTCTACATTACAGCGATAGGAGTCATCCCACCAGGTTTCAGTGATGCCTATGATATCATATTTGTGGTGTTGTGCTAAAAGTTGGAGTTCGTCTTGTTTATTTCCCATGCTCTGTGCATTAGTGTAAAGATGTGAGCCCCTGAGATCTTCCCTTGAGCTGTTTAATTGGGATTATTGTGCTTTCGGTACTTGGTCCTCGTTGTGTTTGTGCAGCCCTCCGTTTAGCCTTCTGGCGGTTCCCTGACATTGTGGGTAAAGTAGTGTTCGCAAGGCTGTTGTCCCCCTCCCCCGGTGGACCTAGTTTAAAGTGCATTTAATGAGGTTTGCGAGTCTGTGAGCAAAAAGGTGTTTTCCTACTTGTGTGAGATGCACCCCATCCCTTGCCAGTAGGCCATCCTCCTGGAAAAGCAGGCCATGGTCGAGGAAGCCAAAGCGTTCCTCCTGACACCATTTTCTAAGCCAATTATTGACCTGTACTATTTTTCTGGCCCTTGTGGGTCCATGTCTTACAACAGGGAGGAGGGATGAAAAGACCACCTGTACATTACATTGTTTTAGCTTTGTTCCTAGAGCTCGAAAATCATTTATGATCTTTTTGAAAAGTATGCCTAGCAGTATCATGAATCAACATGAGGGGAGGACGGTGATAGGGCTTGAGGAGCCTGGTGAGCCTCTGAGTGATATGGTGTACTTTTGCCCCCGGTAGGCAGCATATTTCCCGAGCCATCCCATCCGGTCTGGAAATGACGGCTTCTGTTCCTCTAAGGAGAGAGTCGCCTACTTCTCTTCAACATCTTCTTGCATGATCTCCCTATAGCCCTGGCCCCCAAAGCATGTTCCCCTCTTGCTATTTGCGGATGATGCAGCCCTACTATCCCTCTCCCATGTGGGTCCTCAAACTAAGGCCCGGGGGCCGGATGTGGCCCTCCAAGGTCATTTACCCGGCCCTCGCTCAGGGTCAACCTAAGTCTGAAACGACTTGAAAGCACATAACAATAAGAACAATCCTATCTCATCAGCCAAAAGCAGGCTGACATTTCCCATTGAAATACTAATAAGTTTATATTTGTTAACATTGTTCTTCATTTTAATTACTGTATTGTTTTAAAGTGTTTTTTACACTACAAATAAGATATGTGCAGTGTGCATAGAAATTCATTCATGGGTTTTTTTTCCAATTATAATCCGGCCCTCCAACAGTTTGAGGGACTGTACCTGGCCCTCTGTTTAAAATGTTTGTGGACCCCTGTTCTAGAGGCATTCTCTCCTGACATTTCGCCTGCATATATGGCAAGCATCCTCAGAGGTAGTGAGGTCTGTTGGAACTAGGAAAATGGGTTTATATATCTGTGGAATGACCATGGTGGGACAAAGAACTCTTGTCTGCTGGAACTAGGTGTGAATGTTTCAACTGACCACCTTGATTAGCATTTGATGGCCTGGCAGTTGTTTGGTGTGGCTTGTTACACACAAATTTGTGAACATCCTGCGGCTCCTCCATGATGACATGATGGCAAAAGTCTTGGACAGCAGTGGCTCCCAAAGTGACCCATTTAAAGTGGAATCCGGTGTCAAACAGGGATGTGTTATTGCTCCAACTCTATTCTCCATCTTCATTGCTATGATACTTCATCTTGTTGATGGGAAGCTTCCCACCGGAGTGGAAATCATCTATCGGACAGATGCCAAGCTATTCAACCTCAGCAGACTGAAAGCCAAAACCAAGGTTACAACAACATCTGTTATAGAACTCCAGTATGCTGATGACAACGTCGTCTGTGCGCATTCAGAAGAAGATCTACAAGCCACTCTAAACACCTTCGCAGAAGCATATGAGAAGCTCGGCCTGTCATTGAACATTGAAAAAACCAAGGTGCTGTTCCAGCAGACACCAACCAACCCCTCTCCAATGCCAGTGATACAACTTAATGGTGTAACATTAGAAAATGTTGATCATTTCCGCTCCCTTGGCAGCCACCTCTCCACCAAAGTCAACATCGACACCGAAATACAACACCGCCTGAGCTCTGTGAGCGCAGCATTTTTCCAAATGAAGCAGAGAGTGTTCGAGGACTGGGACATCCGTAGGGATACCAAGGTGCTTGTTTATAGAGCTATTGTCCTCCCAACCCTGCTATATGCCTGTGAGACGTGGACTGTCTACAGACATCACATGGAACTCCTGGAACGATTCCATCAGCGCTGCCTCTGGAAAATCCTGCAAATTTCTTGGGAAGACAGGCGGACAAATGTCAGCGTGCTGGAAGAAGCAAAGACCACCAGCATTGAAGTGATGGTCCTCCGCCATCAACTCCGCTGGACCGGCCACGTTGTCCGAATGCCTGACCACCGTCTCCCAAAGCAGTTGCTCTACTCCGAACTCAAGAACGGAAAACGGAATGTTGGAAGACAGGAAAAGAGATTTAAAGATGGGCTCAAAGCCAACCTTAAAAACTCTGGCATAGACACTGAGAACTGGGAAGCCTTGGCCCTTGAGCGCTCCCGCTGGAGGTCAGCTGTGACCAGCAGTGCTGCAGAATTTGAAGAGGCATGAATGGAGGGCGAAAGGGAGAAGCGTGCCAAGAGGAAGGCGCGTCAAGCCAACCCCGACCGAGACCGCCTTCCACCTAGAAACCAATGCCCTCACTGCGGAAGAAGATGCAGAGCAAGAATAGCCACATACGGACCCACAGGAACACTGGAAGACAATCATCCTCAGAAAGCGAGGGATCGCCTAAGTAAGTAAGGTGTGGCTTGTTAGTGCCTGGGGCAATCTTTTGTTGAGAGGTGATTAGCTGTCCCTGATTGTTTCCTCTCTGTTGTTTTGCTGTTGTAATTTTAGAGTTGTTTTTAATACTGGTAGCTAGATTTTGTTCATTTTCATGGTTTCCTCCTTTCTGTTGAAATTCTCCACATGCTTGTGGATTTCAATGGCTTCTCTGAGTAGTCTGATATGGTGGTTGTGAGAATGGTCCAGCATTTCTGTGTTCTCAAATAATATGCTGTGTCCCGGTTGGTTCATCAGGTGCTCTGCTATGGCTGACTTCTCTGTGTAGTCTGCAGTGTCTTTCATGTTCCTTGATTGAAAGTCTTCTTGCCATATATCAAGGGAACCACTGACCGCAAAGGGAAGCTGATGAGGAAACACAACATACAAACTATCTACAGACCCACCAAGAAAATCTAACCAATGTTCTGTTCAGCAAAGGACAAGAGGGATCCTCTCACTTTTGTAGGAGTCTACCATATACCATGCAGCTGTGGACAAGTCTACATAGGGACCACCAAACATAGCAATATTGCCTATGCACAAATCAATGAACATGAAAGGCACTGCTGTGTCAGATTACATCCTGATATATATCTGTTCCTGTGTGTCTTCCAACTGTTTCAGAGTTATGGCAACCTTACGATAAATGTACGTATTTTCTTAGCAAGGTTGGCCTTTGCCTTCCTATGAGACTGAGAGAGTGGAACTAGACCAGTCGTTCCCAACCTTTTTTTTAAAACCAGGGGCCACTTTGATTTTTTTGTTGTTAGCAAGGCCCATAAGGTTCAATAGTAATAGTAATAATAATAATAATAATAATCATCATCATCATCATCATTTAATAACTTATTAATCGCCCTCCATCCGAGAATGCTCCAGGCGATTTACAGCTAAATTATAAAAGATAAAATACATACATACAAAAATTAAAAATCAACAGAGATCGAATGCTCTAGTAAAAAGCCAGGTCTTAAGTGCAAGAGTAAAAGGCCCTAAGTCACGCATGGCTCTCATGTAGGGCGGCAAGGAATCCCACAAGGCAGGGGCAGAAATAGAAAAAGCCCATCTGCGCCTGGTCCTTTCCAAGTGCAATTCTCTAGGACCCGGTATATGGAGTAAGTCACGTTGGGCTGGTCGTTGCGACCTCCGATGATGGGAGGAGAGGCGGTCCCTAAGATACGATGGACCCTGGCCGTAAAGAGTTTTAAAAGTCAGAACTAGCATCTTATACAGGCCACGGTACTCAGTTCGAAGCCAATGTAAATGTTGCAGCACTGGTGTTATATGGCATTTCATGGGCGTTCTTGAGAGTAACCTGGCTGCTGCATTCTGAACAATACGAAGCTTTCGGGTCGTAGACATCGGAAGGCCCACATACAGGGCATTGCAATAGTCCAGCCTAGACATGACCGTGGCATGGATGACAGTTGCCAGAGCCTCGTCAGATAGGTAGGGTGCCAGTTACCTCGCTTGTCGTAGATGGAAAAAGGCCTGTTTGCTGGCAGCAGCGACCTGAGCTTCCATTGTCAGCTGTGAATCCAGGATGACACCTAAGCTCTTAACAGTGGTCGATGGAGATAGGGCGGCACCATTGAAGGTGGGCAACGGAGGAGTCAGACCTGCCGGGTGGCCATGCCAGAGAATCTCAGTCTTCGCCGGGTTCACCTTCAGTCTGCTAGCACGTAGCCAGTTTAACAGAGCTTCCAGACATAGGGTGAAATTGTCTGGAATTGATGTTGCTCCAGGCTCCAGCCGCAGAAGGAGTTGGGTATCGTCTGCATATTGGTAGCAGTCCAGGCCGAAACTCCGAGCCAAACTAGTAAGGGGTCTAACGTAGAAGTTGAAGAGAAGAGGAGAGAGAATTGCACCTTGGGGGACCCCACATAAGAGGGGGGATCTATCGGAAACTAAAAATAAACTTTAATCTAAAAATAAAACTTTAAATCTAAAAATAAACTTCAATCAAAACTTTTAACATATCCGTTAAACTTAATAGTAACATGAATTAAGAGAACATTTTAAAAGAACATTTTAAATAAATTAAATTTGGTTTGCATCAATGTGATTTTTGATCTTGCATCTTCTTTACAAGTTGGGTAATCCTGGGGCTAATATTATTGCTGAAAGCTATATCATCACTTGCTTTCAATCGATTCCTGGACTTGTTTTTAATTACCAGCAAAGCAGAAAACCCTTGTCTGCACAAATAAGTTGTGGAGAAGAGCACAAGATAGCGCAAGGCTGTTCCTCAATGTTTAGTACCAAAAAATATAGGTTGCTTACCTGTAACCGTAGTTTCTAGAGTGAATTCACACATATGGTAGTTTCTGCGCCTGAGCAGACAGCTTCTTTTGATCCGAAGCTGTCTGCTCAGGTGCAGAAACTACCATATGTGCGATTCAAGAATTGATTTTACACCCAAACTCAAGAGAATCAAATTCAAACATGTCCTTGCAGTTTCTATCATTTTGAAATTCAATGAGCTCTTCCTGGATTTCTTCTGCAACCTCTGCAAGATACAGAATGGAGGATGATGCCTGGCTCGACAGCAATACGTGTGAAAAAGAACTTGGAGTTCTCATGGACAGCAAGTTAAACTTGAGCCAACAATGTGATGCAGCAGCTTAGAAAGCCAATGCTATTTTGGCCTGCATAAATAAGAGTATAGTGTCTAGATCAGTTGTTCTCAATCTGTGGTAGCCAGATGTTTAGGCCTTCAGCTCCCAGAAATCCTAACAGCTGGTAAACTGGCTGGGATTTCTGGGAGTTGTAGGCCAAAACACCTGGGACCCACAGGTTGAGAACCACTGGTGTAGATCCAGAGAAGTCCTGCTACCTCTCTATTCTATTCTGCCTTGGTCAGACCACACCTAGAATCACACTGTACTCAATTCTGGGCACCACAATTGAAAGATGTTGACTGGAATGTGTCCAGAGAAGGGTGACTCAAAGGATCAAAGGTCTGGAGAGCAAGCCCTATGAGGAGCAGCTTCAAGAGCTGGGCATGTTTAGCCTGAAGAAAAGGTAGAGAGGAGGCATGATGAAAGCCATGGATTAAAAGGTGAGGGGAAGTCATAGGGAGGAGGAAGCAAGCTTGTTTTCTGCTGTCCTGGGGACAAGGACCCGCAACAATGGCTTCAAACTACAGGACCCCAGGATATTCCACCTGAACATTAGGAAGAACCTACTGACTTTAAGGAGAGCTATTCAGTACTGGAACTCTCTGCCTCAGGAGTGTGGTGGAGGCTCCTTCTTTGGAGGCTTTTAAGCAGAGGCTGGATGGCCATCTGTTGAAAGTGCTTTGAATGTGATTCCTGCTTCTTGGCAGAATGGGGTTCGACTGGCTGGCCCACCAGGTCTCTTCCAACTCTAGGATTCTGTCCAATTTCAATCATCATTACATACATCAAAAATTAGTATGGATATTGAGGTCTCCATACTTCTGGAGCCGTTGAATCACTAAAAAGCAAAACAGAATCACTGACGGCCGAGCAAGACAAAAGAATGTGTGTGACTGACTGATCCTGGGTGCCCGAGTACATGATGTTGATCACTTGCCCTGCTTGATATCCTACTCGCCCGCATAGCAATGGACAAATTAACATGAATAAAGGTTTAAAATTTTAAAATGTTTCACAGACCATATTTTAGTTCTTGTGGACCACTGGTTGTCCACAGACCACTGGACTAGACATTGGCTGACTTTCATAGTTGAGTAAGGATGCAACATCCTGGTCCTGAGTATTAGTCATTCTGGTCCTCTACAGCAATACGATTTACAATTTTATACACCAATTTTGGGAAGGCTTCAACAATTAGTTGGAGACAAACAATACAAAACCCATAATGGAAAATTTTCCACACTTTATGTAGACACATATTCATCTCCAGCTTTCATCCATAAAGGTCTGGACTGTGATACAAGAGGCGTTCATTAAAGATTTCCCTTGACTCAGTTCTATTTATCACAGGATGCTGAAACTGCACATGTATCATGATATAAGTCTATAGGTTACGTGCCAATTTACAACTCAGCACTGACAATGGTCTTGATTTTCCAAGTGCTGAAGTGGAGTGAGGTTTGAGAATGGACCCAGTGGAAGACAGAGCAGTCCTCAAGTTCCTTTCCTTGAAAGGCCACACACACAAAAAAAAGACGTTCAATGAGATGAAAGAAGTTTATGGTGAGGATTCCCCATCATATGATGTCGTCAAGAACTGGCATCGTCCATTCCCATGTGGTTGGACTTGGGTGCAAACAGCTCCAATTCCAGGGCAACCCCACTCTGCTATGGATGAACACACCATCCAGCAAGTGGAGGTCGCCATTTTGGAAAATTGTCACGTAACCATTTGCCACCAAGCCCAAAATGTCAAGATGAGTGTGAGGTCCATGGAAAAAAATCACCCAAGACCATATTTGCATGCATAAGGTATCCGCTTGCTGGGTCCCCCGGCTGCTCACACCTTTCCAGAAGCAAGAATGAATCGAAGGCTCTCAGGCTCTATTGACAATGTCAACCAGGAGGACTTTTTCAACAGACTGATCACACAAGGTGACATCTGGGTCCATCACTCTGATCCTGAGACTCAAGTCCAACCGATGCAATGGAAGCATCATGACAAACCACCTCCAAAGAATGCACGTGCCTAACTCTCGGCATGCTCACCGTATTTTGGGACCAGCACGGAGGATGGATTTCCTAGCAAAGGGGACCACAATCACTGGGGCAGACTAGGCTTCACTAATGTGGAAATTATGGGAGGCCATCCAAACCAAGAGACAATGTGGCATGCTCCTTGTCTTGCCTTCTGCAAGACAATGCCCCAGTTCATAACTCACCTGTTGCCCAAATGGAAGAAGCATGCTCCTGTGGCTTTGATATTCTACCGCATCCCCCTTATTCACCCGACCTTGCACCATCAGACTTCCACCTCTTTCTAACAAGGAAGTTATTTTTGAAAGGAAAGTCTTTTCCCGATGATGAGACTCTTGATTTCTGAAGTCACAACGTGGCTTTTGGAGCAACCTGTCGACTTCTCCAAGCAAGGTGTTTACAGTTGTTTCAAAAGATGGGAGAAGCGTGTGTTCCAAGGTGGCACCCATGTGGAGAAGGACTCAGAACTGGGCCATGTTTAATTGCTCTCAGTCCACAGGAAGGGGGTCAGGGGAAATCTTTAATGAATACCCCTCGTAATAGAACATCCTTTACTTAAATGTGTAAACTATCCTTTAATAAGTATACATCATTCTCTATTCATGATGTTGAAAAATCACAAAAAATAACCTCCAAAGCAAGCATTGAGTGGGGAAACTACAAGGGTTGAATGAAAAGTAATGCCTCCACCGTCGTAACTCAACATATGGCAGTACTGGTATGCGGCAGGTACTGGCTTGTTCAGTAGACTCTCCTCTATAGTTCCATTTTGGCGGGAAGTTTTAGCATTGAACGGTTGTGTTGTTAAAGTGCGAAGTATGGAACCCTGCACAGACAGCCGGTCAATGTGACTTAAGCAACGTGCAGTCATTGATTTCTTGACAGAAGGTGTCACCCCAAAGGAAATTCATCAGAGAATGCAAGCTGTTTATGGTGATTGTGTTGATGTGAGTACTGTGTTGTTGGGCGAGAAAGTTTAAAGATGTTGAAGTGGGAACATCTGATTTGCATGACAAACAATGAATTGGATCTCCTGTGACAGCAACCAGTTTCAGAAGCAAAAGGTTGACAGATTGATTCAGGACGATCGTGGTATCACTCAGAGAGAAATTTCAAGCATAATTGGCATTTCACAAGAACGTGTGGCACATTATTGCTTTGCTTGGCTATCGGAAGACCTGTGCACGATGGGTTGTGGAAAAGAGTGTCAACGTCTTCCGTGACGGCTTCAGAAAACTTGTTCATTGTTGGCAGAAATGTGTCCAATTGTCTGATTATATGGAAAAGTGAATAGTGGTAGTTAGAGCACATTCTAAGGATTATGTCTGTGTTAAGATTTATTAAAATACTAGCCGTTCCCTGCCACGCGTTGCTGTGGCCCACATGAGGGTTCTGTGTGGGAGGCTTGGCCCAATTTTATCGTTGGTGAGGTTCAGAATGCTCTGCGATTGTAGGTGAACTATAAATCCCAGCAACTACAACTCCCAAATGTCAAGATTCCCCAAACTCCACCAGTGTTCGCATTTGGGCATATTGAGTATTCGTGTAGAGTTTGGTCCAGATCCATCATTGAGTCCACAGTGATCTCTGGATGTAGGTGAACTCCAGAACCAAAGGACATTGCCTACCAAACCCTTCCAGTATTTTCTGTTGGTCATGGGAGTTCTGTGTGCCAAGTTCGGTTCAATTCCATCGTTGGTGGGGTTCAGAATGCTCTTTGATTGTAGGTGAACTATAAATCCCAGCAACTACAACTCCCAAATGACAAAATCAATTTTTTTAATGAAGGACATACATTGGGTTGTTAGGTGTCTTGTGTCCAAATTTGGTGTCAATTTGTCCAGTGGTTTTTGAGTTCTGTTAATCTCACAAACGAACATTACATTTTCAATGTATTGTCGAAGGCTTTCATGGCCGGAATCACTGGGTGGGTGTAGGTTTTTTCAGGCTATATGGCCATGTTCTAGAGGCATTCTCTCCTGATATTTCGCCTGTATCTACGGCAAGCATCCACTCACTACCTCTGACGATGCTTGCCATAGATGAAATGTGAAATGTCAGGAGAGAATGCCTCTAGAACAGTGTTTCTCAACTTGGGGGTCGGGACCCCTGGGGGGGGGGTCGCGAGGGGGTGTCGGAGGGGTCGCCAAAGACCATCATGATACACAGTATTTTCTGTTGGTCATGGGAGTTCTGTGTGGGAAATCTGGCCCAATTCTATCGTTGGTGGGGTTCAGAATGCTCTCTGATTGTAGGTGAACTATAAATCCCAGCAACTACAACTCCCAAATGTCAAGGTCTATTTTCCCCAAACTCCAACAGTGTTCACATTTGGGCATATTGAGTATTCGTGCCAAGTTCAGTCCAGATCTATCATTGTTTGAATCCACAGTGCTTTCTGGAGATAGGTGAACTACAACTCCCAAGCTCAAGGCCAATGCTCACTTAACCCTTTCATTATTTTTTGCTGGTCATGGGCGTTCTGTGTGCCAAGTTTGGATCAATTCCATCCCTGGTGGAGTTCAAAATGCTCTTTGATTGTAGGTGAACTATAAATCCCAGCAACTACAACTCCCAAGGTCCAGAGAATGAAAATACATCCTGCCTATCAGATATTTACATGACAATTCATAACAGTAGCAAAATTACAGTTATGAAGTAGCAACAAAAATAATTTTAGGGTTGGGGGTCACCACAACATGAACTGTATTAAGGGGTCACAGCCTTAGGAAGGTTGAGAACCACTGCTCTAGAACATGGCCATATCGCCCAAAAAAACCTACAACAACCCATTACATTTTTATTTATATAGATTCCCATCCAAACCCAAGTAATGAAGGTAGAGGTATTACTTTTCATTCAACCCTCAGAAATCTGGCCACCACGCTCCCAGCTTGAAGTAACGTTTAGGGATAATCAAGTCCTTTGTTTCTTTTTCGTTCTCCTTTTGAGAACACTCTTTGCAAACCTAGGCGCGGGAAAGGCCTCCCCATACTAAGCTTCAATTTTGTGGCCATTCAACAAATACCTTTCACTCTTTAAAAAAACTTTTATTTTTTTTCCAAAATAATTGTAATTTATTAGACCATATGGTGGTTACCAATCAAGGAAGTGAACCCAAACATCAAACATTTGCTGCACTTTCAACCTTTTTTGCACACGCATGATTCTCAAAATGAGTCTTACATTTGGATTTACAATTTTTTTTCTTTCAAAAATGTATGAATACTTGGAAAACAGTGGATTGTTCGAATTGAAAGGGAATACACATGGGAAGCACAAAAAATACTGCAAAATGTCATTTGAAAAATGTGATTATCCTATTACAGTTTGAGATAAAGTCAAATCTAGTTAGCACCTTACTGAAGTCAGCCTTGAGTGGAAAATTAGTGCATATATCTATATATATATAACAGCTAAACACGCATGTTTTGGCCAGCAAGTAGCATATTACCAGCCAAATTCTCGAAACTGAAAATGTTTCAGCTTTTTCTTTTTTTCACACATCTGGAGTAATCAATGTTTCCAATTACAACACAGAAAAAAAAGTTTGCTTTTAAAAATTGATTTGTTTGAAAGCAATCATTTATAAAGATTGCGTCAACATCGGTTAGCAGAGGAAGATCCAACTTTATTGAAACTGCTTGCATACAAAATATATTGCACTATAACCAAACAAATGTCAACATAAAATCCAATCTGTCGTAGCTAATATGTACAGAGAATATTGCCCAAGAGCAGTTACATTACAAGGTCATCCTACCTTGGTTAATTAATTATTATCTACAGTATTTCTTTTCTTTTTTTTTTTTGAAACCAAACAGCTTACAGATGATGTGTGTGCAAGGTACCAATTTCGGTTTTCAAATACTATACATTCCCCCCTCCCAAAATAAATAACTAGTAAATCAACATTGAATGTTTTGGCAATATTTAAGACTTCCTTTTAGTAAGTTTGTGAAGTTGTGTGCAGCTTGTTGCCATTTTTATATGCAGGGGGGGAATTAAAAAAACTTGAAGAAGCAGAAACACACAACACACGCACAGAGAGAGGCAGGGGCCAGGATTGTACAATTCTGTACGGAATCAGCAACACTCCCACTGGAGTAATTTTTAATAAAAATAGAATAGCTTAAAATGAAAATTCAACTAGAGCTTTTTTTTTGCATGTAAATTTCATACATGATCAGAAGTTGAAAACAGCCCCCATCCTCTATTACAGTGGTTCTCAAACTGGGGTTCGCGACCCCCAAGGGGGGTTGCCTGGCCATTTTGGAGGGGTTGTGAGGGCTCCTTCGCGTGAGGTCTGGTCTCGTGCAAAGCCCGCCTCGCCTGCCTCACACTCTAGTCATCCAGCGAGGGCATGGGGCAGGCAAGGGGTCCTCCACACGAGGTCTGGCCTCGCGCAAAGCCTGCCTCGCTTGTCTCGCGCGCTCGCCACCCAAGAGCGCAAGGCAGGCGAGGTTGGGGGTTACCACAACATGAGGAACCATATTTAGGGGTCCAGTGTTAGAAAGGTTGAGAACCACTGCTCTATTATGTATGGGTCACTTACACTTTTACACCAATGTTGTTTACTTTATTGTTAAAGGCTTTCGTGGCCAGAATCACTGGGTTTTGTGCGTTTTTCGGGCTGTGTGGCCGTATTCCAGAAACAGTCTCTCCTGACGTTTCGCCTGCATCTATGCCAGGCATCCTTAGAGGTTGTGAGGTCTGCTGGAAACTAGGTAAGTGAGGTTTATATTAGACATGTGCAATCCATGGTTCTAAAGTACTTACGAAACTAAATTTCTGGTTGTGAAAATATGGGGGCGCTGGTGCTTTGGTTCTACAGTGTATCTGTCCGAACGTATCTCCCTCTACGTCCCACCTCGGAATTTGAGATCATCTGAGGGGGCCCTGCTCTCGACCCCACCGCTATCACAAGTGAGGTTGGTGGGGACGAGGAGCAAGGCCTTCTCAGTGGTGGCCCCTCACTTGTGGAACTCACTCCCGGGGGAAATTAGGGCATCAACATCCCTCCTCTCCTTCAGGAGGAAGGTAAAGACGTGGTTATGGGACCAGGCCCTTGGGCAATCTGACTCCTAGATAAGGGTAACTAGACGAATGGGACTAACAGGACTGACAACTGTGGAATTGGAAATTGAACTATGAGCTAGCGAACGTTGACCATCAATGAGGAGAAACTGGTTTGTATTGATTTTATTGGTTTTATGTTAGTAATGTAAGAAATGTTGTTTAATTGTTAATTGATGTTATTTTGTTTTACTATTGTTTGTGATACGGGCATCAAATTGTGCCTTGTTTTTGTAAGCCGCCCTGAGTACCCTTTGGGATGAGAAGGGCGGGGTAGAAGCAACCGAAATAATAATAATAATAACTCTAACAAAACTTTCAAAATTTCATTATTGGTGATTTTTATGAGAGAATCTATTAGGAACTGCCATTTATAATGAAATTTTGAAAGTTGTGTTAGCTAATTACAACCCAACAAAGGATTCCCCCAGGTAGTAGGAATCCACATCTTTAAACTGCTAGGATATAAAATGCTAATTAAGACAGCCACACCTACTTCCAACAGACAAAGAGTTTTTTCTCCCATGAAATAAAAAATAGACTATTTACATATACAGGGTTAGTCAAAATGCATAGGCCAATAAGCCATTCAATTGAATGGCTTATTGGCCTATGCATTTTGACTAACCCTGTATGATGACGGCAGCTAGAATCTCCTCTGCAAAATTTTGGAAACAAGAAAAAGTCCTGGAAAATGAAGATTGGATAATTAAATTTTGTGAAATTAAGGATATGGACAAACTAACTTTCTTTTTGAAGAAATTGACTAAATGGACAAATTGGGATCTCTTCCAGGAGTATGACAAGACAAATAGAAAAATGCGATAACTTAATAAAACTAGGGGAATAGACTACATAGTAAACAATAAGAAGAATCACAAAGCTTGGAATGGAAGTCAACTTTTTTTCTTTTTTCTCTTTTAATTCTCAGTTTTCCCCCTACTTTCCTATAATCATATTGTTCCACCACTTTCATGTAAATAAACAAGAGGATACTTTGGTTTTCTCGAAATGACATATCTCTTTTCTTACTTTACTATAATTATATTGTTCCACCACTTTTTATGTAAATAAAACCTCTTTTTATGTTCAATAAAAATTAAATTTAAAAAAGTGTTCTTTCTCCCACCCTGGACTTTCCACAGATATATATGATGGGGAGATATTGGAAATATAGATATTTATTTATGCATATATTATATGTACTTTACAAGAAATGTAAAGAAAAATCAGGTTCTCTTTGTGTAAGAAAGCAAGCAGGACAGAGAAGGAATGTTGAAAGGGGAGAAGACGGGGACATGTTATCTATACATTCCAGATACAGAGACTGGTACAAAATAGCCCAGGCTATAGTTAAGTAAGGAGCCTATCCCCCCTCCCTCCTGACAAGTCAAAGCAGGCCCCTTGACTAAGCTGTATGCTGCTCTTTAGAAAGAAATATAGAGACATGCCTTTTGTATGTTGGAAGATAGAATTTGATATTCCTATGATGCTAAAGTGACACAGAGAACTATGTCAATATATGCAGAAGCATGTTTCTTTGTTTGCCTGCATTCAAAGTGTATAAAAGGTAGTCACCGCCTTTATCAGGCGCTCTGGTTGCTTTTGGACACAACTCCACTCCAGGGTACCAGCTGGAAATAAAACCGTGCTTTTTCAGACCTCGGAAACTCTCTTGTCTCTTTTCCTCAAACCTTCTCCTTGCCATTTCATATAAACCTCACTTGTCTAGTTTCCAACAGACCTCACAACCTCTGAGGGTGCCTGCCATAGATATGGGTAAAACGTCAGGAGAGAATGCTTCTGGAACATGGCCATAGAACTTGAAAAACTCATAACAACCCAATGTTATTTACATTTTGAATCTCCGTCCGAAGGAAGCCTTGTTTGCAGGATCTGTTTCCAACGCTGTTAAAAGGTCGACTATCCCTGAAATAAGAAATCATAAAGGGCTATCTCTATACACCAAAAACTGTAGGGAAACTGAAAATAAAGCTATTCTTTTAAATTGGTCCTCTGGCCAAACAGCAGGTGCACACCACTAGCTTACGAGCAAGTTACGATTTGTTCCCTCCGTAACCATGGATTGGTTTTCCTTGGATCATAAATGGAAATAATGCGCTTAGAACAAAACTTCCTTTTGTCCTGCCTATACAGAAACAAAAACAAACAAAACAAAAAAAATTAAGAAAACCCCACTATTCTCAGTAACACGATCGGCCATTATTTTCAGTGCAAAATAAGTTTCCTATTCTTAATAAACTGCCTACGGATGTTTATGCGAGGGAAAAAAGTATGGAAAGCATGCATTCGTCTAATAAAGTACTAACTGTCGGAGAGATTTTTTTGCTACATATATTGTACATTTAGTGTTTTCCAACTCAAATCTTCCCTGATTTCTGCGTCCAAATATAGTATTCCTAACCTGCCAAGATATAAAAAAGGCACAGATCATACAACTTTTTGCTAATGAAAATGACAATTTTAATTACATTACACATATATCCAGGTTCACTCGAATACTGGGGGGGAAAAGTGAACCGAAATGTGAACTGACACATGACGTAAAACATAGCTTTTTTTATTTATTAATTAATTATTATTTTATTCTTTTTTTTAAAATGAGGAACTTTGTTATAGATTGAAAACAGAAATCCAATTTGATTACCGCAAACACTATTTATTCTGAAAATTGAAATTTAGCAGTGATTTTGACCAGATGCGTTAAAATGGTACAACTGAACAGAAATACCAAATGCACAGTTCAGTACTCTTAAAACAAAAGGATTCTCTCATTGTTTTGAAGTGCAATATGTACTCGAAAAGCAATCTTTCAGAAGTTCAAGATTTTTTTTAATGCAAGTATAACGTCTTATTTTTTTTGAAAAAAACTGCATACTGCTGATGTTAAAAAAGGCTAACAGAATTTTTTTTTAATATTCATTTCATGCCCTGCGCCATCTCGCCTACTCTTTTTGTCTTTGGCCTAACAAGTTTCTCTAATGTGGAATAAGATTTACTGAAACAGTTTAGGAAATAGGACTTCTCAAAACTATGCAGTTAGGGTACTCCATTCACCAACGGTTGCTGGCCGTCCCCGCCGTCCGACTTCTCTTTCTTCTGGTTGCGGTCTTTACCCGTGCGCAGCCGGCTACCTTCGCTGGAGGTATTCTGCAATGTTTTAGTGTGGACACTTCTTTCATTATTGTAGTCAACTCTGATCTGAAATAAGTCACAGTTTTATACAAAGCAAACCCCTTAAGTCACCTACAAGGCAACATTTAGCCCAGTGTTGCTGGAAAGGGAGGCTCCAGAAAATCTCGAGAATACGACTATAGGAAAAGCAATCCTGTCCTTGTGTTGTCAAAGGCTTTCATGGCCAGAATCACTGGGTTGCTGTGAGTTCTCCAGGCTGTCTGGGCATGTTACAGAGGTATTCTAACTGAAGCTAATTATAGGAAACATATAACGCCCCTACTAAAGCAGCCCCGCCGGTTGCCGGTAAGTTTCCGGGCCCAATTCAAGGTGCAGGATATTTATTTTTATTTATTTACGACATTTATATGCCATCCTTCTCACCCTGAAGGGGACTCAGAGTGGCTTACAAGATATACATGCATACAGTATATTACATTATTAGCATAGTACAATATCAGTATAATAATAATAATTTATTTGTATTGTCGAAGGCTTTCATGGCCGAAACCACTGGGTTGTTGTAGGTTTTTTCGGGCTATATGGCCATGTTCTAGAGGCATTCTCTCCTAACGTTTCGCCTGCATCTATGGCAAGCATCCTCAGAGGTAGTGAGGTCTGTTGGAACTAGGAAAATGGGTTTATATATTATATATCTGTGGAATGACCAGGGTGGGACAAAGGAGCTAGGTGTGAATGTTTCAACTGACCACCTTGATTAGCATTTGATGGCCTGGCAGTGCCTGGGGCAATCTTTTGTTGAGAGGTGATTAGATGTCCTTGTTTGTTTCCTCTCTGTTTTTTTGCTGTTGTAATTTTAGAATTTTTAAATACTGGTAGCCAAATTTTGTTCATTTCATGGTTTCCTCCTTTCTGTTCAACCAGAGAAGTCAGCCATAGCAGAGCACCTGATGAGCCAACCTGGACACCGCATATTATTTGAGAACACAGAAATGCTGGACTATTCTAACAACTACCAAGTCAAACTTCACAGAGAAGCCATTAAAATCCACAAGGAGCATGTGGACAATTTCAACCGAAAGGAGGAAACCATGAAAATGAACAAAATCTGGCTACCAGTATTTAAACTCTAAAATCAGGACAGTAAACAAAGAATACTCAGAAAACAAGGGAATTACAAACAGTGACAACCAGGGCCAACTAACACCTTCGAACAAAGGATTCCCCCATGCAGGAAGCAGCCAAACCTTGAAGCTGCAAGGCTATTCAATACTAATTCTTGTGTGTTACTGTTTATTGGCTATTGTTTATATGTGATTTATATTAATTGTATTGTATTTGTTTTTGTTTACTGTTTTTTTTGTTTACTGCTTTCTGTTTTTATTGATGTGTTGTTGGGCTTGGCCTCATGTAAGCCGCTCCGAGTCCCTTGGTGGCGGGGTATAAATAATAATAATAATAATAATAATAATAATAATAATAATAATTAATAATAATAATCAAGGTGGCCAATTGCAACATTCAAATTTGGCTCCAACAGACAAGAGTTTTTTCCCCACCCTGGACATTCCAGATATATAAACCCCACTTGCCTAGTTCCAAGAGACCTCTCTGAGGATGCTTGCCATAGATGTGAACAGAATGTCAGGAGAGAATGCTTCTGGGACATGACCAGACAAGCATCCCGAGCTCTGAGGATTACCTGGGAAGGAATCCCACTGGAGCATTGCAGCGCACCCAAATACCTGGGAGTCACTCTGGACCGTGCTCTGACCTACAAGAAGCACTGCCTGAATATCAAGCAAAAGGTGGGTGCTAGAAACAATATCATACGAAAGCTGACTGGCACAACCTGGGGATCACAACCAGACACAGTGAAGACATCTGCCCTTGCGCTATGCTACTCTGTTGCTGAGTACGCATGCCCAGTGTGGAACACATCTCACCACGCTAAAACAGTGGATGTGGCTCTTAATGAGACATGCCGCATTATCACAGGGTGTCTGCTCCCTACACCACTGGAGAAATTACACTGCTTAGCCGGTATGGCACCACCTGACATCCGCCGGGAAATTGCAGCCAATAGTGAAAGGACCAAGACAGTGACATCTCCAGCTCATCCCTTGTTTGGATATCAGCCAGCACGTCAACGACTTAAAACAAGAATGGAAGGTTGCTTACCTGTAACCGTGGTTTCCTGAGTAGTTACCTGTGAATACGCACATTGTGGTATTCCTGCGCCCACGCAGGCCAGCATCGGAACCTTCTAGAAAATCTTAAAAGAATTGTATCCCCCTCAGGGCTCCACCTCCCCTCCCCGAGTATATAAGGCCCCTCTGTGGAGCCCGCCCTCAATCCTCTTTTTGCCCTAAAACACTTAGAGGAAGTGGCATGATACTCGAGGGGAGGAAGGGTGGGTATGTGCGTATTCACAGGTAACTACTCAGGAAACCACGGTTACAGGTAAGCAACCTTCCATTTCCTGTCGTAGTTAACTGTGAATCGCACATTGTGGTAGACTAGCGAGCTATGCAACGGACGGTGGGATCATGCCACTGTCGAAAACAGAATCGCTCTACCAAAACCTGCCTCTCCTCTCGACACAGAATCTAGCTTGTAATGCGAAACAAAAGTGGAGGGAGAGGCCCATATGGCAGCCCTACAAATCATCTCCAAAGGGATACCCTTCATGAATGCCGTAGAAGCTGCCATAGCCCTCGTCGAATGTCCTTTCACCTGACGGGGCAAATCTTTACCCGACAACCTGTAAGAAGTACGGATAGCCGAGACAATCCATGAAGAAAGTCTTTGTGAGGAAACTGGGGAACCCCTAGTGTCTTTCCTATATTTGACGAAAAGCCTAGGAGACTGCCGAAAATCAGCAGTCCTTTGCACATAAAAGGCCAGCGCCCTTCTCACATCCAGAGAATGTAGGCCCTTCTCCATGGAGGTTTCTGGGTTCTGAAAGAAAGCTGGTAGGACTATATCCTGCGACATATGGAACCTCGTAGCCACCTTGGGCAAGAAAGCTATATCCGTGCGTAGAACCACCTTATCTTTATGAAATTTAAGGTACGGTGGATCCACTCTGAGTGCACAAAGCTCACTGGCTCGTCTCGCGGACGT
The DNA here is from genome assembly GCF_037176765.1 of Anolis sagrei. Lineage (NCBI taxonomy): Eukaryota > Metazoa > Chordata > Lepidosauria > Squamata > Anolidae > Anolis > Anolis sagrei. The sequence continues at coordinate 30,157,256 of NC_090030.1, read as the reverse complement.
GATAGCTACTAGGAAGACAACCTTCCAGGTGAATGGGCCTAACTCTGCTGTGGCCATGGGCTCAAAGGGAGGTTTTGTTAGGGCTGAGAGAACTAACTCTAGGCTCCAAGAGGGAGCAATCGGAGCCACTGGTGGTCTGACATTCCCTAGACCCTTCAAAAACCACTTCACTAGTGGGTCCGCAAAGCAGGATGGTAGGCCCATCTTCCTCCTGAACCAGGAGATGGCCGCAAGGTAACATTTAAGGGAAGAATTGGAAAGGCCTGCATCGAACAATGATGACAGAAACTCCAACACTATAGGAATAGGGGCGGTCTCCGGCTCATGACCTTTTGTTCTGGAGAAATCTTTAAAACGGGCCCATTTGAACAAGTACGACCTCTTAGTGGAGGGCCTATGGGCCGCTTCAATGATACACTTTACACCTTGAGGGAGACCCGCGATCATATCCGTCCCTGGGGTAGAATCAACCAGGCTGTTAGCTTCAGCAGGTGGACGTCCGGGTACAAGACCTGACCCTGTTGGGACGTTAACAAGTCGGGCCTCTTCCCTAGTCTCACGTGGTTCCCTCTCGACAGCTGTAGCAGAGGGGCGAACCACTGTTGACGAGGCCACCACGGCGTGACCAGTATGCACCAGGCGTTGTCCCTCTGTAACTTGGCCACTACTCTTAGAAGAAGAGGGAATGGGGGAAATGCATACGCTAGAGCTCCTCCCCACTCCCTTAGGAACGCATCCCCCAGACAACTCTGTTCCCATGGAGTTGGGAGTCTCGAGCAGAACATTTCGCACTTCCTGTTTTCCCTGGTGGCAAACAGGTCTATTAGTGGATGACCCCATGAGTGGAAGAGTTTGGCAACTTCCTGCGGGTGGAGCGACCATTCGTGGTGACCCAGTGGGTTCCTGCTGAGCGCATCCGCCAACAGGTTCTCCTGGCCTGGTAGGTGGGTGGCGTACAGATATATCTGTCTCTGGATGCACCATTCCCACACCCGCAACGTTATTTGTAGCAATAGTGCAGAGTGAGTGCCCCCTTGCTTGTTCAGATAAAACATGACGGTCGTGTTGTCCGTCAAGATCTGAACGGTTTGGCCTAAGATGAGTCTTTCGAAAGACTTTAGTGCTCTTTCCACGGCCATGAGTTCGAGAACGTTTATGTGGAGGAGCGTCTCTTCTGGGGACCACTTCCCCTGCGCGGTGAGCCCTTGCACATGGGCGCCCCATCCCGTCATTGAGGAATCCGTCGTAATTACACTGGTGGGGTAAGGCATTTGGAACGGGAGGCCCGAGCAAACAAATTGGGGTTGTAACCACCATGTTAGGGATCTGCGGACCTCCTCCGGCAACGTAAACCTGAGTCGTGGGCAATCCGTAAGGGGATTGAACACAAGGCCGAACCAGGACTGGAGGGGGCGCATACGCAAGCGCGCAAAAGGGGTTACAGAAGTAGTGGAGGCCATATATCCCAGCAGCGTCTGAATCTGTCTGGCTGACACTCTGGGTGAGTCTAAGGCTAGCGTCACCTGCGCCTGTAAGGTGGAAAAACGATCCTCCGGAAGGTAAGCCCTGCGTGTCACTGCATCTAGGAAAGCTCCGATGAACAGGATGCCTCGGGACGGGACCAGTGAGGACTTCTCCGTGTTGACAATCAGGCCCAGGGACTGGAGGAGACACAAGGTGATATGTACATGTTTTTGTACCTGAAAAGATGAGTTTCCAATAATAATCCAATCATCAATGTATGGATGAACGACTATTCCCTGGGTCCGCAAGTGGGCTACTACTACAGCCATGTCTAGGGCTTTGATCATCCTATCTATTAAGGATGTAAACTTATTGAAATCTGGAGGAAGCGGTGAGGGATCCGCCACTTCACTAGGCTGGGCAGGGTCAGGTTGTTCTGTTGAGGAGTCAGAGTCCTCCAGGCCTAATACAGGTTGATCATCCCTTGGTAGGGCCACCTCGTGCATCACTTGGGGGGTACCCGGTGGGGCAGGAGGGTTAGGAGTCATGACATTAGTGATATCACAGTTAGAACTGTTTGCCCCAGCTGGGCGTTCAGCAATTGCATCATGACTGAGCGTTCAGCACATGTGCTTTGCTCAACTGAGCATTCCACAGATACAACTTGGTTCATTGAACGTTCTACACAAACATTCTGGTCAACACAAGAAATACTTTGCTCAGCATTAGTAATAGGTGTGGAGTTCATCTGTCCTTGTCCTCTCGGAAGAGGCACAGTCACTGATGTCGAGGCAGATGGGGTTGGGGGGAAGATTGTGGTAGCATTCCCATAGCCCCTCTGTTGTATGCCCTGAATTGCGCCCATGGTTGTGAAAGGGGCAAAGGGAGGAGTCGCATGTTGGGCATACATAAAGTGCCCTGCAGGTCCCAAGTTCCACGGGCCGGCAAAGGGGTAAGGACCCAGTCCATAAGGCCCCCATTGAGGCGCTGCCGCTTGTGGCCTTTCGGCCTGTCGGGCCCTCCTGGAACTCCTGGTCGTGGACGCAGATCGGGTCGATCTCGCGGCTGAGGAGGAAGAGGAGGAAGAGGAGGAGGAAGAGGAAGATGAATCACTGGAGGAGGAGGAGGAGGAGGAGGGCGACGCAGCCCGAGACCTCCCCCTCGAAGATCGTCGGCGTCGGGAGCCTCCGCGCTTCCTGCTGCGGCGAGAGGACGATCGGAGCCTCTTCTTCTTATTGCCGCCTCCTTTCTCCTTGCTCCTCCTCGGTGCCGGGGCTGCCGGGACCGCAAATTCCGGCATCATGGGAGGAGCCAAGGCATCCCCCGGATGAGGCATCGGCGCTTCCTCAGCGTCCCTCAGGGGAGGGGCTAGGGCCTCCCAGCCAGAAGCCACGCCCCCCGGGGAGGGAGGCAGCTCGAGCTCGAGCAAATGTAGCTCCGCCGAGCTCGGGAGGTCGATGTCGGCTGCTGGAAGGGTCGACTCCGGAGGCCTTTCGGCTGCCTCAGTTTCCCTCACCGCCAGGACCAAGGTAGGTGGGGACCTCGCCGAGATCGGAGAGCGGGTGGGCGCCGGCGTCGGCGAAGGAAGTGTTTGCCCGGGCGAGGGTTGGACTCCTGAAGGCCTGGGGTCGACTCTGGGGCTCCCCTGTGCGGCCGCCAGAGCGGTAGCTGAAGACTTTCCCGCTCCTTTCCCAGTGCCTTTCGGAGGCGCGGGCTGCTGGCGGCCATCTTTTTGGGCCTTGTCAGTCTGCTTTTTGGCCTTCTTCTTTGAGCCCGATTGCTCGAGTCTGGTGGGAGCCAGGAGATTAGGCCTTTCTCCGGCCGCATGCGGGCTGGGGGCCGGCGGCATGAGGGCCCTCTCATATAACGCCGCTTTCAAACGGAGCTCCCTGTTCTTGCGTGTCTGCGGTGTGAAGGCAGCGCAGACGGAGCAGGCCTGGGAGAGATGCCCTTCTCCCAGGCAGGCCAAGCAGAGGTTATGCCCGTCCGTGTCAGGGAGCACGTTCGGGCAGGCCGTGCATTTCTTGAAGGAAGTGGTGGCCATTTCAAAGACCAGGCCCACCCAGGGGATGCGCTTGTAGCAGAATCCGTAGACAGTCCGAGTCGAGGGGGATAGAGTACCTTGTAGTTGTTAGTCAGTCCGAAGTCAAAACCAGATAATCTCATATAAGGTTCGCTTTGCTGCTCTGCCAAAGGGCGGAAAAAAGAGGATTGAGGGCGGGCTCCACAGAGGGGCCTTATATACTCGGGGAGGGGAGGTGGAGCCCTGAGGGGGATACAATTCTTTTAAGATTTTCTAGAAGGTTCCGATGCTGGCCTGCGTGGGCGCAGGAATACCACAATGTGCGATTCACAGTTAACTACGACAGGAAAATAGTTTTCTTATAACTACAGAGACACTCGCTGGAACACCTCAGCAAGTGAGAGTTCAAAAGTGGCAGGCTCAAACCCAGCACCTCAATCCGTGGGTGATACCAGATGAGAGACTCCCCCCTGGGTACACAGAAGACTGGGTGACTTGGAAGGCGCTGAACAGACTGCGCTCTGGCACCACGAGATGCAGAGCCAATCTTAAGAAATGGGGCTACAAAGTTGAATCCACGACATGCATGTGTGGAGAAGAGCAAACCACAGACCACCTGCTGCAATGCAACCTGAGCCCTGCCACATGCACAATGGAGGACCTTCTTGCGGCAACACCAGAGGCACTACAAGTGGCCAGATACTGGTCAAAGGACATTTAATCAGCTACCAAGTTTTCAAAATTTGTGTGTGTGTTTTTAATCTGTTTGTTTGTTTTGTTCTGTTAGAAATGTAATACAATGTTCTGGTTGTGGATGACACGATAAATAAATAAATATGGTCATATCGCCCTGAAAACTCACAGCAACCCAATCCTGTCCTTACTACAGAACTCAGGAATAAAAGCTTGCACACAACCATTAATATGATTTTTCGAAGAAGGCATCTTAGCCATTACAGTAAATGTTCTGAACTCAAGAAAATCTGAATTTTGTAATTAAACATACTAGGAAAGTTCAATACATGCTTCTTATTGCTGTACAGGACTTGTGGGTTTCTGCCTGAGGAATGGGAATGAATTAATGCAATGAAGGTTTTGTTAAATCTACTACTGTGTATTTCTTCAATTGTAATATGCCTGTTTCTGTCAGAAATATTTAAAATTAACTGGGTATTTTTGATTACAAAAGTGTGAGTCAAGCACTGAAAGAGTGAGTAGGCTGAGAGCTAGTGTTGTTCTGAGAGGTAAACCTCGGTATGAGAGAAGCCTCATGTGAGAAAGCTCCAGTGTGAAAACTGCTGTGTGTAAAGCTACTGTGTATTTGTTTACTAGCTTGGGGACCCGGCGTTGCCCGGGTTATTAGAGAAAGTGGGCAATGGCGGTTCTGTATGCCAAGTTTGGTCTTTATTGGTCTGCATTATTTTCAGGAAGTGAGTGAAGGTACTTGAAGTCCCATCATCCATGGCCCATCCTCCTACAAACAGCAGCAGGATATAGAGTGGGTCATGGGGGCTCTGTGTGCCAAGTTTGGTCTTTATCAGTCATTAGATGAGGGTGGCAGTGGTGTCAGTAAGTGAGTGAAGGTACTGCAAGTCCCATCATCCAAAGTCCATCGTCTTTCAAACTGCAGCAGGGTGTAGAGTGGATCATGGGGGCTCTGTGTGCCAAGTTTGGTCTTGATTGGTCATTAGAAGAGGGTTGCAGCAATCTTCGGAAGGGAGTGGAGGTACTTGAAGTCCCATCATCCATGGTCTGTCCTTCTCCAAACTGCACCAGGATGTTGAGTGGGTCATTGAAGCTCCATGTGCCAAGTTTATTCTTGATTAGTCATTGGCGAGGGTCTCAGTGGTCTCAGGAAATGAGTGAAGTGACTGCAAGTCCCATCATTCATTGTCAAATTCTTCCAAACCGCACCAGGATGTAGAGTGGGTCATGCTGGGTCTCTGTGTAAATTGTGGTCCTGATCCATCATTGTTGGCAGTTGAAATGGTCTTAGGAAGGGAGTGCAGGTGTTGCAAGTCCCATCGTCCATGGTGCATCCTCCTTCAAACTGCACCTGGATATAGAGTGCGTCATGGAGACTCAGTGTGCCAAGTTTGGTATTTATTGGTAATTGGATGAGGGTTGCAGTGGTCTGAAGAATTGAGCAATGGTACTGCAAGTTCCATAATCCACGGTCCATCCCCGGCCAAACCACACCAGGACATAAAGTGGGTCATGAGAGGTCTCTGTGCGAAGTTTGGTCCTGATCAGACATTGGATAAGGTTAACAGCGGTCTCAGAATGTGAGTGGTGGTACTGCAAGTCCCATCATCCATTGTTCATACTCCTCCAAACTGCAGTAGGATGTAGAGTGGGTGATGGGGGCTCTGTGCCAAGTTTCGTCTGTATTGGTAATGTTCTGACCCAGCCCCCGGCCTTTTCCTTTCCTCTCTTTGTCATCTCGGAATCTTGAATTTGAGGCTGGCCAATCAGAGACCATATGCAAATTTCCTTCTGTCATGCCCCGTTTCTGTCATGAACCCTCTTCTCCACCAGGGGCTCCTGTTGAAGCTGACCAATCAGAGACCATATGCAAAAATCACCACAGTGGCAGCCAACCAGAATGTTGAGTTGGCCAAGGGGGCTCTCTGTGCCAAGTTTGGTCTTTCTTGGAATTTGGATAAGTGTCACTGTGGTTTCAGGAAGTGAGTGAAGTACTGGAAGTACCATCATCCATCGTCCGCCCTCCTCCAAACAGAATCGGGATGTAGAGTTGTTCATGGGGGCTCTGTGTGCCAAGTGTGGTCTTGATCGGACATTAGATGAGGGTTGCAGTAGTCTTTGGAAGGGAGTGGATGTACTTGAAGTCCCATCATCCATGGTCTATCCTCCTCAAAAGTGCACCAGGATGTAGAGTGGGTCATGGGGACTCTGTGTGCCATGTTTGGTATTTATTGGTAATTGGATGAGGGTTGCAGTGGTCTCAAGAATTGAGCAAAGGTACTGCAAGTCCCATAATCCATGGTCCATCCCCCACCAAACCACACCAGGTGTAAAGTGGGTCATGAGAGGCCTATGTGCCAAGTTTGGTCCTGATCAGTCATTGGATGAGGTTAACAGCGGTCTCAGAATGTGAGTGATGGTACTGCAAGTCCCATCATCCATGGTTGCAGTAGGATGTTGAGTCGGTCTTGCAGGCTCTGTGTGCCAAGTGTAGTCTGTATTGGTAATTGTCTGACTCAGCCCCCTCTGGCCTTTTCCTTTCCTCTCTTAGTCATCTCGGAATCTTGGAATTGAGGCTGGTCAATCAGAGACCATATGCAAATTTCCTTCTCATGTCCCCGTTTCTGCCATGAACTCTTTTCTCCACCAGGGGCTCCTATTGAAGCTGGCCAATCAGAGACCATATGCAAATAGCACCACTGCGGCAGCCAATCCGAATGTTGGAACTTTCAGGCTGGCCAATCATAATGCTGGCACATACACCGCCACACCACCGCACTTTTGTCCTCCACATACAAACTTTCACCTTTATTATATGTATAGAAGATATAGATTTGTGCTATGGAAACATAGAATCATAGAGTTGGAAGAGACTTCATGGGCCATCCAGTCCAACCCCTTTCTGCCAAGAAGCAGGAAAATTGCATTCAAAGCATCCCCGACAGATGGCCATCCAGCCTCTGTTTAAAAGCCTCCAAAGAAGGAGCCTCCACCACACTCCAGGGCAGAGAGTTCCACTTCTGAACAGTTCTCACAGTCAGGAAGTTCTCATGATCAGATGGAATCTCCTTTCTTGTAGTTTGAAGTTTGTGTAAATAGTGCAATTATATTATTTTACGACAAAGAAAAGCTTCCTAAGGAAGAGATAGCACTGGTCTGTGTGTTTTTGTTCTTTTTATTATTTTGGGCTACTGGCGCTGGGTCAAACTGCTGCTAATAAATTACTCTGCTGTACATTTATGAGGAGTATTAAATAGCCCACTTGCCCAACGGTTTTCTCTTATATAAACATACTAGCTGTCCCCTGCCACGCATATATCTATCTATCTATCTATCTATCTATCTATCTATCTATCTATCTATCTAGAAAACCAAAGTGCTGTTCCAGCAGTCACCAGCCATCCCCTCCCCAATGCCAGAGATACAACTTAATGGTGTAACACTAGAAAATGTTGACCATTTCCGCTACCTTGGCAGCCACCTCTCCACCAAAGTCAACATCAACACCGAAATACACCGCCTGAGCTCTGCGAGTGCAGCATTTTCCCGAATGAAGCAGAGAGTGTTTAAGGACCAGGACATTCGTAGGGATACCAAGGCGCTTGTCTATAAAACTATTGTCCTCCCAATCCTGCTCTATGCCTGCAAAACGTGGTCTGCAGTCGTCACATGCAACTCCTGGAACGATTCCATCAGCGCTGCCTCCGGAAAATCCTGCAAATATCTTGGGAAGACAAGCGGACAAACGTCAGCGTGCTGGAAGGAGCAAAGACCACCAGCATTGAAGCGATGGTCCTCTGCCATCAACTCCGCTGGACCGGCCACGTTGTCCGGATGCCTGACCACCATCTCCCAAAGCAGTTGCTCTACTCTGAACTTAAGAACGGAAAACGGAATGTTGGAGGACAGGAAAAGAGATCTAAAGATGGCCTCAAAGCCAACCTTAAAAACTCTGGCATAGACACTGAGAACTGGGAAGCCCTGGCCCTTGACCACTCCAGCTGGAGGTCAGCTGTGACCAGCAGTGCTGCAGAATTCGAGGAGGCACGAGTGGAGGGTGAAAGAGAGAAACGTGCCAGGAGGAAGGCGCGTCAAGCCAACCCTGACCGGGACTGCCTTCCACCTGGAAACCAATGCCTTCACTGTGGGAGAAGATGTGGGTTAAGAATAGGGCTCCACAGCCACCTACAAACCCACAAAAATAGTCATCAAGGAAGACCATCTTACTCGTCCAACGAGGGATCGCCTAAGTAAGTAAGTAAGTAAGTACTATCTATCTATGGCTGGATGGCTCTTTGTCAGGAGGACTTTGATTACGTTTTCTTGCCCTGATGAAGGGAGTTGGATTGGATGACCTTAAGTATTTTCTGTCGTTCGTGGGGTTGAGAATGCTCTTTGATTGTAGGTGAACTGTGAATCCCAGTGACTACAACTCTCAAATGTCAAGGTCTATTTTCCCCAAACTCCATCTGTTTTTATATTTGGGCATATTGAGTCCACAGTGCTCTCTGGATGTAGGTGAACTACAACTCCAAATCCAAAGGACACTGCCCACCAAACCCTTCCAGTATTTTCTGTTGGTCATGGGAGAACTGTGTGCCAAGTTTGGTTCAATTCCATCGTTGGTGGGGTTCAGAATGCTCTTTTATTGTAGGTGAACTATAAATCCCAGCAACTACAACTCCCAAATGACAAAATCAATTTTTGAGTGCAGGACATAAGTTGGGTTGTTAGGTGTCTTGTGTCCAAATTTGGTGTCAATTCGTCCAGTGGTTTTTGAGTTCTGTTAATCCCACAAACGAACATTACATTTTATTTATATAGATAGCCACAGGAAATCCTGCAGATCGAAAGGTTGGCAGTTCAAGCCCTAGTCAGGGTGAGCGCCTGCCATCAGCCCCAACTTCCGCTCACTTAGCAAATCGAAAACAGAAGTGTGAATAGATAGATACTACTTTAAGCGGGGAGGTAAGAAAAGGCGCCCAAATGGACATGCCTGTGATTCGATTGGGAGGACGTCTATGGACATGGAAGATGGAGCAACAGCACCCCCCTGTGGCCAAAATCGAGCACAGCCTCCAAATGCCGGAAATGGGAAAAGATGGGAAAAAGCCTTTACCCCTGTTTATGTATTGTCTGTACTTGTTAACTGCCTAATGGCATTGAATGTTTGCCGTATATGCGTTCTGGGAAGATAGAGTGGAATATAAACAAAGTATATTATCTCTAAAAATGGGGAGCGTCTTAGAATCACAGGTATATCGTATGTATTTTGACTTGGTTCTGAAATTAGGCTGTGTCTTACAATTGAAGAAATACAATACCGGGTTGTTGTAGGTTTTTTGGGCTATATGGCCATGCTCTAGAAGCATTCTCTCCTGACGTTTCGCCTACATCTATGGCAAGCATCCTCAGAGGTTGTGAGGTCTCAACCTCTGAGGATGCTTGCCATAGATGCAGGCGAAACGTCAGGAGAGAATGCTTCTAGAACATGGCCATATAGCCCGAAAAACCTACAACAACCCAGTGATTCCAGCCATGAAAGCCTTTGACAATACATTAAATACAATATTTACAGGAGTTCCTCTCCTCAACCTTTTGTGAATACAGCAGCACAAATATCTAAGTTAAACAACACAGTTAATTACATTAACTACTACTAGATAATGTAGACACACATGACTTCAGAAGGAAAGAACAATATGCATAGATTTAGCAGAGTAATGACTTGTGTTCAACCCAACATAGTTGAAATATATAAAATTTACCTGAAGCGATCCATCTGTTGTTCTCCCTTTAGTATCTCTTGTATTACGTTGACGATTATCTGTCCTTGACTGTTCATCATTTCCTGGAGGGTTTTCAGAAAGATTTTGTGAAAATCTCATTATCTTGGACTTTGTATTCGCTAGAATACTTGTGCCTATGGTTGTTGCATGTGTAGAAACAATGTCCTATTAAGACAATGCCTGTGTGCTGCTATCATCCAGATAGCAGCACATTCTCTCTTTTCTACAAGGTGTACCAATTGTTACTTGAAAGCTGTCCAAAGAACTCTTTTTATTGATGGAACTTTAAGAATGTGAAGAAATTAAGAACAAAATCAGTTCTTTATTGACATTGTACAGCTCCAAGCTGCAGCATACTCAGACTGCCATAAAAACTGAAAAACAGTATGTTATGGAAAAGATCATAATTATCAGGACAGAATATTAAAAGGGAATTGTCATAAATATTAAAAATTAACTACTGTATATACTCGAGTATAAGCCTAGTTTTTCAGCCCCCTTTTTTGGACTGAAAAATCTCCCCTTGGCTTATACTTGAGTCAATGTTATTTACTATTTTTACTCTGTTATTAGTATTACTTTTATTGCATTTATTATTTTACTCTATTTATTATTATTATATTTATTATTTTATTCTTTATTGTTATAACATTTATTATTTTACTCTATTATTGTTATTATTACATTTATTATTTTACTTTCATAACTGTTATTACATTTCCATTATTTTACTCTATTGTTCTTTTTATTACATTTATTACTTTACTCCCTTTATTATTATTGGAAGGATATGTAAGCACATTTACATTGAAGAAGGTTAGAATAATGGTTTAATCAGAGTTGGACAGCTTTATCTTAAATTACAATTTTATTTAATATTTACTCTACTGATGCCCCAATTAATGTAATTTTATTAGTATCTATTTTTATTTTGAAATTCACCAGTAGTGGCTGCATTTCTCACCCTTGGCTTATACTTGAGTCTATATGTTTTCCCAGTTTTTTGTCATAAAATTAGGTACCTTGGCTTATAGTCGGGTCGGCTTATACTCAAGTATATACGGTAGTTATTTTTAATTACAAAAATGTGAGTCAACACTGAAAGGGTTAAATGGATGCAATGACTTAGCAAAAGCTGCAGTTCTATATAAGCAGGTGTGCATGTAGCTTAGCAGTAGTCAGACTGAGGTAAACCTCAGTGGGAGAAAGGTCTCAGCCTGTGAGAAAGCCTCACAGTGTGAGGCTTTGAGTCGCCTGAAGGCTGAGAAAAGCGGTATAGAAATAAAGTAAATAAATAAATAAATAAATAAGTCTGAGTCTATCCGTGCTATGACTTGTAAGAAGCATTGCCTGACTATCAAGCAAAAAGTGGGTGCTAGAAATAATATCGTATGAAACTTGATTGACATAACCTGGGGATCACAACTACTCTGCTGCCGAATAAAAATGCCCACTGTGATACACATCTCATCACATTAAAGCAGTGGATGTGACATGCTGTATTATCGCATCTCACCACAATAAAACAGTAGATGTGGCTCTTAATGAGACATGCCGCATTATCACAGGGTGTCTGCGGCCCACACCACTGGAGAAATTACACTGCTTAGCCGGTATTGCACTACCTGACATCCGCCGGGAAGTAGCAGCCAATAGTGAAAGGACCAAGGCAGAGAGATCTCCAGCTCATCCCTTGTTTGGGTATCAGCCAGGACGTCAATGACTTAAATCAAGACATAGTTTTCTTAGACCTACAGAGACACTCGCTGGAACACCTCAGCAAGCGAGAGTCCAAAAGTGGCAGGCCCAAACCGAGCACCTCAATCCATGGGTGATACCAGATGAGGGACTCCCCCCTGGGCACACAGAAGACTGGGTGACTTGGAAGGCGCTGAACAGACTGCGCTCTGGTACCACAAGATGCAGAGCCAACCTTCAAAAATGGGGCTACAGGGTGGAATCCACGGCATGCGAGTGCGGAGAAGAACAAACCACTGACCACTGCAATGCACCCTGAGCCCTGCCACATGCACAATGGAGGACCTTCTTGCGGCAACACCAGAGGCACTCCAAGTGGCCAGATACTGGTCAAAGGACATTTAACCAACTACCAAGTTTGCAAAATCTGTTTTTTTTTAATCTGTGTGTTTGTTTTGTTCTGTTAGAAATGTAATACAATGGTATGGTTGCTGATGACACGATAAATAAATAAAATCGCAGGCTAAAAAGGGGAGTAGTTAGTGCTGGCATGGATGCCATCAGAAATGGCGGTTTGTGCACATGATGTGGGAATGAAAATATGTACAATATTTTTGGCAGACTATAAAAATGAGTCAAATTAAATACTAGGAAATGAGTAGGTCATAACAAAGGAAATAGCGGTATTAAAAAAGAGGAAATGGGAAATAAAAGGGAAATAAAAGAAGCAATAATTGAATGTGCACAAGCAGTAATAGTATAAGGGTGGAAAAATAAATCAAAATGGACAGTTAATAAATGGTACCAATATATGGTGGAGCAAATGGAATTCAAAATTATGAAGGTGAAATTAAATGATTTAAAAAACAATCAAAATAGAATGAGAGAAATGGAAGAAAGATGGACAAGGGTAAAGAACTATATCTTGAATCAATCCGGAGATCAAGCCATAAAAAATAAGATACAAATGTTATATAGTATATAGGATGGAAATGTATAAAGATAAAGATATAAAGATTGTCTCAAAAAGAAATGAATATGTAAAAGAAAACAATCCTCGTGTTGGTGGTGGGAATTGTCAATGTTTTGTGTGTGTACGGTATGTATTTTTTTAAAAAAGTATTATAGCAGGATATCTACACCCCACACCACTGGAAAAATTATATTGCTTAGCCAACATTACACTGAAAGAGATGTAGTTTTATAAGATTTTATAGATGCTATATGGGATTAGAAATACCATCTGTAGAGTATACAGATGGAACCTCAATCCGTGACTGAGACCAGATGATAAACACCCTCCTGGGGACAGAGAAGACTGGTGACTTGGAAGGCGCTGAACAGACTATGCTCTGGTACCACAAGATGCAGAGCCAACCTTAAGAAATGTGTCTACAAAGTGGAGTCCACGGCATGTGAGTGTGGAGAAGAACAAACCACAGACCACTTATTATAATGCAGTCTGGCCCCTGCTACAATGGAGGACCATCTTACAGCCACACCAGAGGCACTTGAAATGTCAAAGGACATTTAGTATCATGCCAAGTTTTTAACTCTGTTACCCTCAATTTATCATGTCAGAAGCGATTCTGACATGATAAATAAATAAATGAGGCATATGGTTTTGGTCTTGCCATTTTTAAAGGACATCTGAGGAAAATGTCTGTCCCTCAGTTTCAAATCTATCCACTGTAGAGGACTTAGATAGGACTCTTAAGTTTGTTGGTTCCTCTGATGTGGTCAAGCAACTGACCTTTGAAGCCCCCTCGGCCTCGGCCGCCTTGGCCACGCGCCCCTCCGCCACGTCTCCGGCCGTCTCCTCGGCGAAGGTAGTTGTCCCGTTCTTCTTCTGCTGGGGCTAAAGACCAGTCGCTAAGTTCGTCTCGGTGGTCAGACTCTGTTTCAGAAGCATTTGATGCTTCAGAGTTAGTTCCTATCAAGAGTTTAAAAAAACCAAGACATACCACAGTCTGTTTTCATATCTTGTAAAAAACCAACCAACTGCTTGGAGGAGGCTCTTGTCCATAGAAAGCTCACACTAATGAATTTACCCATCTTATAGGGACTTGGGTAATTTTTCCTGACACAGCAAACATGGAAACCGTTTTGTAAAGACACCAGATCAGCCAGGAAACAGAGGATTCTTCCTGTAGTATTTCTCAATGGCAATGGAGGCTTTATTGCAATGGAATCAAACTTGTGGCCTTCCAGGTGTTTTGTACTTCAGTTCACAGAATTCCTGGCAATTGGACAAGCTGGCTAGGGTTTCTGGGAGCTGGAGACGCAAGTGTGAGACAAGACTGAAAGAATTAGTAGGCCGAAGCCTGTTAGAGTAAGTGGGCCAAAGCTAGTGTTGTTCTGAGAAGTGTGAGGTAAACCTCTGTGTGAGAGAAGCCTCAAGTGAGAAAGCTCCAATATAAATGCTGCTGTGTGTAAAAAGCTACTGTGTGAAGCTCCAGTATAAGTTCTTTGTTAGAGGAGGCTCTGTGAGAACAAAGCCCCAGATTGAAGGCCTTCTGTGTGTAAAAAGCTCCTGTGTGGAGCTCCTGTGTAAGTTCAGTGTGAGAGAAAGCTCAGTGAGAGTGAAGCTGCATGAGGAAGGGAAGCAAAGAAGTAAGTATAAAGGACTTTATTTGTGTTATGGAAATATTGCCTTTTTTAATGTAACCATATTATTTTACTACAAAGAAAAGTCTCCTATGGGAGAGATAACATTGGTCTGTAAGTTTTTGTTCTTTTTATCACTTTGAGCTACTGGTGTTGGGTCACGCTGCTGTACATTTATGGGGAGGGTCTTTTGTTAATAAGCCCTCTCGCCCAACTAGGGTTATGGGCCCAGCACGCTTCCGCAATAGATTAAAATTTGTGGCCTTCCAGGTGTTTTGGACTTCAGCTCACAGAATTCCTGGCAATTGTACAAGCTGACTAGGGCTTCTGGGAGTTGGAGGCCCAAACAACTGAAAGACCACAAGTTTGTCACCCGTTTCACTGCATTTTCATTTGGGATGATTCAAAGAGTTTAGCCTTTTTAGAAGAGCGACCTTACCTCCAGAAGCCTTATTATTACAATACAGCATTTGAAGTATGAGATAACTTTGCTAAAGGGCTTGAAAGACATGTTATGCACATGCTGACAGCCAGATGAGCAATCTGGTGCGATCCTTCAACTACTACAATATGAATTAGATTTTCTTTAACAAGTATAATATGCAGATTAAATTACGATCACAAGGATTTGCTGATATAGACTACAACAACAACAACAACAACAACAACAACAACAATAATAATGTTATTTATACCCCGCCACCATCTCCCCAAGGGGACTCAAGGCGGCTTACATGAGGCCAAGCCCAACAACACATCAGTAAAAACAAAACAGCAAGCAAATAAAACAGTACAATTAATATAGCTTACATATAAATAACAACACAGAGAATTTAAAAGCTTATGACCGGGCCAGATGCAATAAATTAATTTTTTTAAAAATAAACACTGGGTGTGAACAGAGGTAGGATGTATCTAAGCAGGAGGGTTTTAAAAGATAATGTAGGGAGACCAACCCAACAGATAGTAAAGTGTTTCTGAGGACAATTGCAGGGAATTAATCAGAGCAGGGCATTGTTTCCAGATTCAGGGAAGGCACACTGGAACAGCCATGTTTTCAGGCTCCTCCGAAAGACTGCCAATGTGGGGGCTTGTCTGATATCCTTGGGGAGTGAGTTCCAGAATCGGGGGGCCACCACAGAGAAGGCCCTCTCCCTCATCCCCACCAATCGCGCCTGCGAAGGGGGCGGGAGCAAGAGCAGGGCCTCTCCAGATGATCGAAGAGATCACGTGGGTTCGTACACAGAAATAATACAGCTCTTGTGACAGCTGTATTAGCTAATTGAATAATTAATGCATTTATGCACTGATACCAATTTGATTCTATTTATTCTAATTATTCAAACATTTAAAAAGAACTTCAAAACCTGGCTTTTCCGCTGTGCCTTTGGCGAGTAGGTGCACATCATGATATTTTACACCCCCTCAACATTTTCGGCGAATGGAGTTTGTGCCCTCCAAATAGGATGTTCTGTCCCACAACTCTGTGTTTTATGAGTTCCATTTTAACATCCTGCTCCTATTTTATCTCATCATAGTCTGTTAATTGTTTTTTATTTGGAATATGTGGCGCGCCCATTGTCATCTCTATTGTGATTGTGTCTATTGGAATTTTTATTTTATTTTATTACTATTATTATTTTATTATCATTTTTAATGTCATTTTGATAATGTTGTTGTTGTCTATTATATATGTTTGGATTTTATTGCTGTATTTTGTTGTCCGGGCTTGGCCCCATGTAACAAATTGAAACTGAATCCAGACAAGACAGAGGTCCTACTGGTCAGTCGTAAGGCCGAACAGGGCATAGGGTTACAGCCTGTGCTGGACGGAGTTACACTCTCCCTGAAAGCGCAGGTTCGCAGCCTGGGAGTGATCCTGGACTCATCGCTGAGCCTGGAACCTCAGGTCTCAGCGGTGGCCAGGAGAGCTTTTGCACAACTAAAACTTGTGCACCAGTTGCGCCCGTACCTTGGGAAGTCTGATCTGGCCACAGTGTTCCACGCTCTTGTTACATCCCGAATAGACTACTGCAACACACTCTACGTGGGGTTGCCTTTGAAGACTGTTCGGAAACTTCAACTAGTCCAACGGGCGGCAGCCAGATTGCTCACCGGAGCGACATACAGGGAGCACACCGCCCCCCTGCTATGTCAGCTCCACTGGCTGCCGGTTCAGTTCCGAGCACAATTCAAGGTGCTGGTTTTGACCTACAAAACCCTTTACGGTTCCGGTCCAGTGTATCTGTCTGAATGTATCTCCCTCTACGTCCCACCCCTGAAATTGAGATCATCTGGGGAGGCCCTGCTCTCGACCCCACCGCTATCACAAGTGAGGCTGGTGGGAACGAGGAGCAGGGCCTTCTCAGTGGTGGCCCCTCACCTGTGGAACTCACTCCCAGGGGAAATTAGGGCATCAACATCCCTCCTCTCCTTCAGGAGGAAGGTAAAGACGTGGTTGTGGGATCCGGCCTTTGGGCAATCTGACAACTAGATATGGACAACCAGATGGATAGGACTGAAAGGACTGACAATGTGGAATTGGAATTTGAACTATGATATTGCGAAACGCGTTTGTATTGGTTTTATTGCTTTTATTGGTTTTATGGTTGTTTTTGCCTTACAATAATTATTGTTTTCTGTTAATTGATGTTATTGCTAGAATTGCTGTTTTCTGTTAACTGATGTTATTTGTCTTATTGCTGTTATGTGATGCGGGCATTGAATTGTGCCTTGCTTTTGTAAGCCGCCTTGAGTCCCCTCCGGGGTGAGAAGGGTGGGGTAGAAGCAACCGAAATAAATAAATAAATAAATAAAATAAGCTGCTCCGAGTCCCCATCGGGGAGATGGTGGCGGGGTAGAAATAAAATTTATTATTATTATATTATTTATTATTCAATTAGCCTTACTGCAAAAACTACACATCATAGAGAAAAAATAAACACAGATCCGAATTCAGCTCAAAAAAACCATAAGAATGACCTAAAATCATATCTGGCCTTAAATATGAAAACAGCTGGAACAATCTTTCAGCAAATCAGTTATCAGCTAAGTAAATAGGTTTATATTTCAGAATGAACACTACATTCACTATATATGAATATTTAGCATCCCATATGGCTCAACATGTCAGAACACAAGGCTGCACTTGGGGAACCAAGCTGAGCCATGATACACATTGAGCAATCCCAAATCATAATTTCAACCTGCCCCACAGTATCGTGCTAAGATTCAGAAGGGAAAGAAATCCCATACACTAGTTTTGGATATTTTGAGCTGATACAAATGAGGACATTTGGACAGGCAACAAATAACGGAACGAATGAGGCAACAGAGGTAGCAGGCTATAAATATAACACATTTTCTTATATGCAACCCATTCATGCTTTCAGGGCTGTTAAAAGTTCATAAACTACTACTTTTCCTAAAATCCAAAGATACAACCATTCTGAATAAAAACGACAGAGCAGATGAAACCCAGGACACACACAACGTACCTGAAGCATAGCCTGGACCGCGCCTGCTGTGGCCCCTGTTTCTGTAGGGCCGGCTCCCTCGCCCAAGCCCTGGGCCGTCATCAGTCGACATGTAGCCCTTTTCTTTATCCGTGCGATTGGGCGGAGGTCGAGACGTGGCTCCAATCTGCCGAAGCTGTTCATCAATTTGCAGTCTTTCCAAACGCAGTTGATCCACTTCCTATAGGAAAGAAATGACTGAGTTGGTGCTAATGATTTATTTATTTATCGTGCCAGGAGGAACCAGACAGTTGTATTACATTTTTAACAAAACAAAACAAAACAAACAAACAGACAAAACACCAAGTTTGCAAGCTTGGTAGTTGATTAAATGTCCTTTGACCAGTATCTGGCCAATTGGAGTGCCTCTGGTGTTGCTGCAAGAAGGTCCTCCATTGTGCATGTGGCAGGGCTCAGGTTGCATTGCAGCAGGTGGTCTGTAATTTGCTCTTCTCCACACTCGCATGTCATGGACTCCACTTTGTGGCCCCATTTCTTAAGGTTGGCTCTGCATCTCGTGGTGCCACAGCACAGTCTGTTCAGTGCCTTCCAAGTCGCCCAGTTTTCTGTGTGTCCAGGGGGGAGCCTCTCATTTGGTATCAGCCACTGATTGAGGTTCTGGGTTTGAGCCTGCCACTTTTGGACTCTCGCTTGCTGAGGTGTTCCACTAAGTGTCTTTGTAGATCTTAGAAAACTATTTCTTGATTTAAGTTGTTGATGTGCTGGCTGATACCCAAACAGGGGGTGTGCTGGAGATGTCACTGCCTTGGCCCTTTCACTACTGGCTGCTACTTCCTGGCGGATGTCAGGTGGTGCAATATTGGCAAAATAGTGTAATTTCTCCAGTGGTGTAGGGCGCAGACACCCCGTGATAATGCGGCATGTCTCATTAAGAGCCACATCCACTGTTTTAGCATGGTGAGATGCGTTCCACACTGGGCATGTGTACTCAGCAGCAGAGTAGCAAAGTGCATGGGCAGATGTCTTTACTGTGTCTGGTTGTGATCCCCAGGTTGTGCCAGTCAGCTTTCGTATGATATTGTTTCTAGTGCCCATGTTTTGCTTGATGTTCAGGCAGTGCTTCTTGTAGGCCAGAGCACGGTCCAGGGTGACTGCCAGGTATTTGGGTGTGCTTCAATGCTCCAGTGGGATTCCTTCCCAGGTCATCCTCAGAACTTGTGATGCTTGTCTGTTCTTAAGGTGAAAATATAGGTTGCTTACCTGTAAACGTAGTTTCCCAAGTGGTCACCTGTGTATTTGCACATATGGTAATAATCCTGCGCTCGCGCAGGCAACAACGGAAAGATCTTGAGACTACAAAGACAGTTAGAGCAGCCCCGCCCTCCTCTGTTCCCTCTATAAATAGCCCTCAGAAGGGGCTGCACTCAGTTCTTCCGACGTCAAAAAGCAGCCAGAAGTCCTGAGGCATGACAAGAAAGAGACTGGAAGGCCCGCAGCGTCATTCCTATATTTCAAAAATAGTCGTGTGGACTTCCTATACTGTCTGGTTCTATCTACGTAGTAAATGAGTGCTCTACGCACGTTTAATAAATGCAGCCTCTTCTCCAGTGGAGAAACAGGATCCCGAAAAAGGGCTGGTAACATCATTTCCTGCGACATATGGAATCTACTCGTGGCTTTGGGAAGGAAAGAAACATCAGTCCTCAAAACTACCTTGTCCCTATGGAACCTTATGTAAGGTTCATCACACCTCAATGCGCACAACTCTCCTGCCCTACGAGCCGATGTAACAGCAACTAGAAAAGCTGTCTTCCAGGACAAATAGGTTATATCCACTGCCGTCAAAGGTTCAAATGGAGGCTTAGTCAAGGCTGTGAGCACCAGTTCCAGGTTCCATGGTGCGACCACCGGTGAGACCGGCGGTTTTAAATTCTTCAAACCTTTCATAAAGAGCGACACCAAAGGGTCAGTGAAACAAGAAGGCAAATTTACCTTCCTCCTAAACCAAGATAGGGCCGCAAGGTAGCACTTCCGTGACGACCAAGACAACCCTACATCCACTAAATGCGCTAAAAAATCTAAAATCGAGGAAATTGGGGCTTTAAAGGGTTCCACATTCCTTTCTGAAGCAAATTTCGTGAATCTCTTCCATTTATAAACATAAGATCTTTTTGTTGACTGTCTCTGGGCTGCTTCCATAATTTTCCTTACTGGTGTTGAAAGCGGAGGTACTTGGCTTATTGGACTGGGAATATGCGCCATGCCGTCAACCTCAAGCTGTGGACATCCGGGTACAGAACCCGACCATCTTGTTCTGACAGTAGGTCCTCCTGCTTTGGAAGCGGTTTGAAAATCCCCCTGGACATCTGAAGGGTCAAAGAGAACCAAGGCTGCCTTGGCCACCAAGGAGTTATCAAGATACCCTGTGCTTGATCGTGAAGCAACTTTGACACCACTCGAAGTATGATGGGAAACGGAGGAAACAAATAAATCCTCCTTTCTCCCCAGTGCAGCAGGAAAGCATCCCTGAGGCAGATCGGCATTGCATTCCGGTACTCCCAAGCGCAGAACAGTCGGCATTGACTGTTCTTTACTGATGCAAAAAGATCTACCTCTGGTTCACCCCAAGCCTGAAAAATTAGAGCTGTCACCTGTCTGTTTAGAGTCCACTCGTGGTGGGCGAGAGGATTTCTGCTCAAATAATCCGTTAGCACATTTTGCTCCCCTGGCAGGTGGATTGCTAACAGGTGTATGCCCCGTTCTATACACCAATTCCAAACCTTGAGTGTCATTGCTAGTAGCCCTTTGGAATGTGTCCCTCCCTGCTTGTTTATGTAAAACATCACGGTGGTGTTGTCTGTAACCAACTGGACCACCTGATTTCTTAGAACTGGTTCGAACGACTTTAAAGCTTTCTCTACTGCGAGTAGTTCTAGGAGGTTTATATGATTTTTGGACTCTAATGTTGTCCAAGTCCCTTGGGTTGTTAGCCCATCCACATGTGCTCCCCAACCCATGAGAGAGGAGTCCGTAGTTAGAATTTTTGTAGGTCTGAGCTGTTGGAATGGCAGACCAATACACACATTCTGGCGCTCTGACCACCACATTAGTTCCTTGCGTTGCTCCCCAGGAAAAGATAGGTGCATACTGGATCTGTGTAACAACGGGTTGAAAACCGACAGGAACCAAGACTGTAGTGGTCTGAAGTGAAGTCGTGCATGCGGAGTCACTGCAGTCGTTGACGCCATGTGGCCTAACAGAATTTGGACCTGTTTTGCTTTGACGACATCTCGTTGTACTGCCTGTAGCACTAAGTTTTGTAACTTTACGAAACGTTCTTCGGGCAGGTAAGCCCTCTGCGATACCGAATCCAGAAGGGCTCCAATGAACTGCATTCGTCTTGAAGGAATGAGATTGGATTTCTCCCAGTTCACTATCAGACCTAGGGACTGGAGAAGAGCTCCTTTCCACCTGCTACTAAGGAGGCTGTCGAGGTCCTGAACCGGTGCTTGGCCGCTGTGATGGTCTGGATGAGGGCGAACAAATTGAAATGGAATCCAGACAAGACAGAGGTACTCCTGGTTAGTCGTAAGGCTGAACAGGGTATAGGGTTACAGCCTGTGTTGGATGGGGTCGCACTCCCCCTGAAGGCGCAGGTTCGCAGTTTAGGTGTGATCCTGGACTCATCGCTGAGCCTGGAACCCCAGGTTTCGGCGGTGACCAGGGGAGCATTTGCACAGTTAAAACTCGTGCGCCAACTGCGCCCGTACCTTGGGAAGTCTGACTTGGCCACGGTAGTCCACGCTCTGGTTACATCCCGCTTAGACTACTGCAATGCTCTCTACGTGGGGTTGCCTTTGAAGATGGCTCGGAAGCTCCAATTAGTCCAACGCTCGGCAGCCATGATACTAACAGGAGCGGAGCGCAGGGAGCATACAACTCCTCTGCTGCACCAGCTCCACTGGCTGCCGATTTGCTACCGGGCTCAATTCAAAGTGCTGGTGTTGGCCAGCCCTAAACGGTTCTGGCCCAACCTACCTATCCGAACGTATCTCGGTCTATCAGCCCACCAGGACCCTAAGATCTTCTGGGGAGGCCCTGCTCTCTATACCGCCTGCTTCACAGGTGCGGCTGGCAGGGACGAGAGACAGGGCCTTTTCTGTGGTGGCCCCTCGGCTATGGAACGCCCTTCCCATGGAGGTAAGATCAGCTCCCTTGCTGATGGTGTTCCGAAGAAGATTAAAAACCTGGATGTTCGAACAGGCATTTGGTTAATCGGTGCAATGAATGTGATGATTACAGGAATGGTAATATGGACGACGAAACTGGATCACGATTTTAGTCATGAGATGCATTGGGTTGTTATTGTTGTGTCAATATTGTGTATTATGCTTTTATGGTTTTAAATTGTATATCGTTGACTGTTGTACCTTTGTTGTAAACCGCGTTGAGTCGCCTGTTAGGCTGAGAAACTGCAGTATACAAGTAAATAAATAAATAAATAAATGTTTTGCTGATGTGAGATACCAATTTTTCCCTCGAATTTGCTAGTATTATTAGCCAATCGTCTATATACAGGTAAACCATGAAGGTTAGGAATCTGCGGTGCTGTACATTAATTGAGATATGAAAATAAGCGCCTTCTAAATCCACAGTTGCAAACCACACTCCTTTATTCAGTAAAGGAAGAATTGTCTTAAGAGACACCATTCGAAATTTTTTAGTACTTATAAACCTGTTAACTCCCCGTAAATCCAATATTGGCTGTTGACCACCTCCCTTTTTAGAAACCAGAAACTATCTAGAGAAAAAACAATGTCCATAAAGCGATGGATGAACTGGACATATTGCTCCCTTAGAGAGCAAAGTTGTAATCTCTTCTAACAATGTAGGAGAAGAAGGTGTGATCTTCACATAACCCACTGGTGGTAGTTTGTCAAATTCAATTAAATAACCATCCTTAACAATTTGTAGGACCCAAGAGTCAGTAGTAATACTAGACCAGACATCAAAAAATGGAGCTAAACGTGCTCCGAAATAAGGAAGGTTCAAATTCATAACATTAACAATTTTAACAGTGGGATTACAACAAACTGGTACTGGAACAGGAGAAACAAAACTAAATACTTCAGGCGTTCCCTCAACTGGAGGGATAGTGTCAAAAACGCTG
The DNA here is from genome assembly GCF_037176765.1 of Anolis sagrei. Lineage (NCBI taxonomy): Eukaryota > Metazoa > Chordata > Lepidosauria > Squamata > Anolidae > Anolis > Anolis sagrei. Next base: position 30,134,324 of record NC_090030.1, on the reverse strand, counting down.
CTTGTTTCCCCCTGAGTGGTTGGGCTTATTCTGATCTATTCTTTGCGCCATATGACTGCTTCTTAGGAAAATATGGTCTACTGTTCTGGGGGGCGCGCTGCCGTTGTTGATTTCCATAGAAATTACCAGTGTTTCTTCTGTAATATGGTGAAGATGATGCCTGCCAGCGGGACTTTGGTTGGAAGTAACCTTGACGTGGGAATCCATAGATCTGCATAGTCTTCTTCATTTCTTGGTTATGCTTCAATTTCTCATCGGTTGTAGGGTGAAACAAGCCTTCCTCGTGCAACGGGAGATGTTCAGCGAGAGAGCGCCCCTCTTCTGATAGCTCGGAAGCCCTCAACCATGCATGTCGCCTTATCGCGGTGGCATTGTTGAAGACTTTCCCTGCTGCCTCTGCCATATGTTTAGCAAAATCCTTTTGAAATTTTGCTAATAGGGTAGCCTCTGAATGGAACGCTCTTGGCAGGCGTTGCTCATCCTCAGGTAGGAGATCGATATATGGCAACATCTTATTCCAAAGGAAAGTTTGATAAGCACTCATATATGTAGCATAATGAGCCATCCTAGTGTAAAGTCCTGCTGCCATGTGGGACTTCTTACCCATGGCATCTATCTTTCTCCCTTCTTTATCAGAAGGTGATGGATTCAGCTTCTTAGCCTTTTGTCCATTTCCAACCTCTGCTATGACCGTATTAGCAATTGGTGGTCTAGCTAACTAGTTCACAGAGGACAAGTCTATTCTATAGAGATTATCCACTCTTTTTGGCATTGCAGGGGTTAGAGAAGGCGAGCCCTTTGTTGTCTTCGCCAATTTTAGCAAGTATGGTAATGCTGGAAGAGCAGTCATAACAACTGAATCTTGTTGCTCAGCAGGGAACATAGGGTCATCTACTGATTCTGGTGGTTTAGGCGTTGGTAAATCAAGCGCACGAATCATCCTAGTCAGTAACGATGCAAATTTTGTGTAGTCCTCATTAGCTGCATCATGTTCTGTATCCCTGACATTATCTTGACTAATTACATCCTCATCAGAGGTTTCAGAATTATCCAGCTGAGTTAACTCATTATCTGGAACAGTTAACAAATGTTCCTGTGGATCCATATTTTCACAAGTTTGAACTTGAGGTTCTCTAGATCTCTTTGAATGTACTCTCCTTGGGTGTCTAGATTCAATATTTACAGGATTATTTATAGCATTGTTCATAGTAGACCCATTTGGATGCCATTGTGTAGGCATTAGGGCCCCACAATAGATCATCTGCCCATTCGGCGCTATTTGCCAAAAGCCTCCTTGATTTACAAAAGGAGGAGGCGGTAGATATTGGCCCCCTTGACTCGCAAAGGGAGCAATAGGCAGAGTTTGTTGGTTTAAGTGACTTGCTGTGGAAGAGCCAGACAGGCACTGTGGATCCGCTTCTCTATCAGAAGTAGGAGGATCTCCCTGGGTTCTATGGCTCCTCCCTCTCCGGTGAAGCTTCCTTGCGGGGGAGGAGCTAGAGGAGGAGTTGGAGGAGGAGTTTGAGCTCCTCGATGTCGAGCGGCGTCAGCGTCAACGCTCCGCGCTGTCTGCTACGCTCCTCGAGGGAGCACGGTCTCTAGCGCGTCTAGGACCTTTGTCCAGAAGCTTCATTGGCGGAGAGGGGGCTCTCGATGTTGACTCCAGGCTGCTGCCTAAGGCTCGAGCCAGGGTCGGCGTGGACATTGAAAAGGTAAAAGATTTTTCTTTCACAGTTTGCAGGGCCTTTGAGCCCGCATCGGCAGTAAACTGAAGGGTCGCCCCTTCATTTGTTTGGGTTATTTCATCAGTATTCACCAGAGACACCATCTTGCTTGGCGGTTGGTGTTTTAATACCGCTTCCCCTTCTTTAGCGGGTTTTTATAGTTTGTCTTTAGACTGCTGAGTAACCTGAGCCGCTTCACCTCCAGTTGAGGGCTTGTTCGGCTTAATTTTTTTGATTTTAATCACTTTTTTTTTCTTGAAAGAAGTTGTAGCCATTATCCGTAAAATAATGTGTTGTCCCTTCCGTTGCTGCTTTTTACGCGGATAGGAAGAACTGAGTGCAGCCCCTTCTGAGGGCTATTTATAGAGGGAGCAGAGGAGGGCGGGGCTGCTCTAACGGTCTTTGTAGTTTCGAGACCTTTCCGTTGTTGCTTGCGCGAGCGCAGGATTATTACCATATGTGCAAATACACGGTGACCACGTGGGGAAAAGCACATGTCTGTGTTTTAGATGGATTAGGGATCAGTTGGTTTTTCCTGTAATAGGCAATAAGAGCACCTAGAGTTTCTGAGAGCTTCTGTTCTCAAAGCTCCCTGCTTGAGCAGTAATGGCACGATCATCAGCATAGATGAAACTCTCTGTCCCTTCTGGCAGTGGCTGGTCATTTGTGTAGATGTTGAACATGGATAGAGCAAGCACGCTCCCCTAAGGCAGGCCGTTCTTCTGTTTCCACCATCTGTTTCTCTGGCCCTGGAACTCAACAAATATGATTCTTACGTAATATTTCGCAATCGCTTCTGGTGGGAACGAGAGACAGGGCCTTTTCTGTGGTGGCCCCTCGGCTATGGAACTCTATCCCGATTGGGATCAGATCTGCCCCCTCCCTCCCTGTCCTTCAGGAGGCTGGTGAAATCCTGGCTATGGAAGGAAGCATTCCCAGAGTAATGGTAGAAACCGGATACAGAACAAAGTTATCGACCACACATACAGACTGAGTTGGACATGATTTTATCTTGGCGATTTGACCTATTTGTAATTTTAATCTATATGTATTTTAACTTTTTGTTATTGTATGATGTTTTTAGATTGTACTATTAGCATTGAATCCTTGCTGTGAGCTGGTCTGAGTCCCTCTATGGAGGTTAGAGAAGATCGGGATAGAATAGTTCTAAATAAATAAATAATCTTAGTAAGTTATGATGTCCTTAAAACACTAAGAATTTATTAGTCTTCCCAAAAATAGTTAAGAAGATTGTCAGTCTCGGTTTACAACTAAATAATAATAATAATCTATACCTATATAAATAAAAATGTAATGTTCATTTGTGGGATTAACATAATTCAAAAATCACTGGATGAATTGCCGCCAAATTTGGCCACAAGACACCTCCTAACCCAAGGAGTGACCATCACTCAAAAAAATTGATTTTGTCATTTGGGAGTTGTAGTTGCTGGGATTTATAGTTTACTTACAATCAGAGCATTCTGAACTCCACCAATGATGGAATTGAACCAAACGTGGCACACAGGACTCTCAAGACCAACAGAAAACACTAGAAGGGTTTGGTGGACATTGACCTTGAGTTTGGGAGTTGTAGGTCACCTCCATCAAGAGAGCACTGTGGACTCATACAATGATGGATCTGCACCAAACGTAGCACGAATATTCCATATGCCCAAATATGAACACAGATGGAATTTGGGGAATATAGACCTTGACATTTGGGAGTTGCAGTTACTGGGATTTATAGTTCACTTACAATCAAAGAGCCTGCGGAACCCCACCAACGACAGAACTGGGGCAAACGTCCCACACAGAACCCCCATACTTAAGGCCATCTAGTCCAACTCCCTTCACCAGGGGAAGAAAACATAATCAAAGTCCTCCTGATAAAGAGCCATCCAGCCATACACACACACACACACACACACACACACACACACACACTACAAGAAAGGAGATTCCATCTGAACATTAGGAAGAACTTCCTGACTGTGAGTGCTGTTCACTAGTGGAACTCTCTGCCCTGGAGTGTGGTGGAGGCTCATTCTTTAGAACCTTTTAAACAGAGGCTGGATGGCTATCTGTCAGGGGTGCTTTGAATACAATATTCCTGCTGTATTGTCAAAGGCTTTCATGGCCAGGATCACTGGGCTGTTGTAGGTTTTTTTGGGCTATATGGTCATGTTCTAGAGGCATTCTCTCTTGACGTTTTGCCTGCATCTGTGGCAAGCATCCTCAGAAGTAGTGAGGTCTGTTGGAACTAGGAAAAAGGGTTTATATATCTGTGGAATGACTAGGGTGGGACAAAGGACTCTTGTCTGTTGGAGATAGGTGTGAATGTTTCAACTGACCACCATGATTAGCATTTGATGGCCTGGCAGTGCCTGGGGCAATCTTTTGTTGAGAGGTGATTAGATGTCCCTGATTGTTTCCTCTCTGTTGTTTTGCTGTTGTAATTTTAGATTTTTTAAATACTGGTAGCCAGATTTTGTTCATATATTAAAAACATATATTAAAACATACACATATTACAATACATTAGACAAAAGGCAAAACACAGCTAAGATAGAATGTGATTTAAAAGTCATGGTTAAAGTTATTAAAACCAAATATATTCGATACTCAATTAGGTATAACATTTTGATCAATAGCTATTGATTTTCAACCATCGAATTAATAAGACTCACCTTTAAATAATTGAGATGGTAGTCCAAAAGGACGGTTGCGTTTGTGATACTGTCCTTGGTTCCAACAAATACAAAAGGAACCATCCCCTAGAAAGGAATCGAAAAATCACAGGTCGTCAGGAACACCCTGCTATGACTTCCTTTTGAAAATGAAAACAATGCTCTCGGAAAGTACTGTGACCATACAACAGATTCATATCTTGACCATACAACAGCTAGCAACTTCCTACGATCTTTCTTTGCTGGATGTAAATGTAATTATGATAAGATGTGATGCTTCAAGTATCATCTTGAAATGTAAAGTTTGAAAACAATCCTGTTTTATAACTTACAGAACTTTGGTTAGTGATTTGCTGTTATTGTTGTTGTGTGTGCCTCTGAAGTTGCATTTCATTCATGGTGAGGGGAGTTTTCCTGGTGGAATTAGTTGCCCCTATCTTCCTCCAAGGAAGGTTCCTAGCAAGATTTCATTCAAAGGTGGTTTGCTCTTGCCTTCCTGTTAGGTTAAGAAAGTGTGACTTGCCCGAAGTCACCCAGTGGGTTTCCATGGCTAAATAGGGACTCAAACCCTCTCAGGAGCCTAGTCTATGGCTTTATTAAGACATCTGTGAGATCTACCTTAATTTATAAACGGAGATTGAGCCCCATGTAGCAGCCCTATCCAGAGAAAACTTACCGTATATACTTGAGCATAAGCAACGTTTTTCAGCCCCCTTTTTAGGCTGAAAAAGTTCCTTCATTTTACCCTATTGCTAGTATTATTTTTATTACATTTATTACTTTACTTTATTTATGATTATTATTACATTTATTATTATTTCTATTTATTAATGTTATTATTATATTCATTATTTTACTCTGTTATTATTATTACATTCATTATTTTACTCTATTATTATAATATTTATTATTATTTTCCTCTATTTATTATTACATTTACTGTTGTAGTTCAGCGTGTTGCTCGAGTTGTTAGGGAGAACGGGTCTACTTTAGAGTCAGAGGGAGAACAGCAGTGTCAGCACATTAGAGAAATCATTATGGCTCCAAGCGATACTGACACGTTCCCAGGTTTCTCCGATTGTGAGATGGGGGATGGGGAAGTGAGCAGAGGTGTAAAGAGGGCTGCTCGTGAGCCAGAGTCTGAAGGGGAATTACAAAGGAAGCGTATTCGGGAAATACTTTGTGCACCAACAGAGGATGAAGATTTCCTTGGGTTTGAAGGGAGTTCTGGGACTGGGAGTGATATGGAAGATGATGAGGAGTTAAATTGGACCCGTATGGAAAACATAAGGGATATCTGTAACCAGCCCACCTCTAGTGAGGAATTTGAGGGGTTCACTGGGGATTGGCATCCAGGGGACTGTTGGCAGGATCTGAACCCTGATAATCGTTGGCAGAGGTGGAGGGATGGGCATTCAGCTGCAGGTTTGGGAGCAGCTAAGAGTAATGACAAGAGAGTGGGGAGCTCATCAAGCTCTGAGGAAGAACTTTGAGATAAAAGTGGGTTCAGTTTGGACTGCAAGTCGCAGAAGGCAAAGTGTCTTCATGGGGCATAATTCTTTGTACCTGCCAACTTTCCACCTTGGGTCTTGGGCTTTAGCTTCGTGTGTTCCTGTGCTCCTGTTTCCTCGGTGACTCCAGTGTTCCAGCCTTGTTTCTCAACGGAATTGACTACGGACCTGTTTGACTTCGCTTTTGGGACTTCTGGACTTTGTTTGCTAATATCTTTGTGACTTTAACAACTTTGAGTTTTGAAACTACGCTTTTCCAGCTTCAGAGACTGTGCTTTTGGCCTATTTTGATTTTTAAGCAATTCGCTTCATCTTTCGTTTAATCTGGATTATTAGGCAGCACTATAATCCGGATTATATTTTTGTTACTCATATTGACTTTCTTTAGGTGACAAATTGCTCCAGCGGGTCTTAGCACTGAAGTTAAGTGCTTTGTAGGTCCTTTTGTTTGCAATAAAGCTGTGTTTGAACCTTTTATCTGTGTCTGGCGTTGTTTAAGGCTTCTGGGTCCTGACATTTACATTATTATTATTATTATCATTATTATTATTATTATTACATTTATTTTACTCTATATCAGGGGTCCTCAAACTAAGGTCCGAGGGCCGAATACGGCCCTCCAAGGTCATTTACCTGGCCCTTGCTCAGGGTCAACCAAAGCCTGAAATGATTTGAAGGCACACAACAACAACAAAAACAACAACAACCTTATCTCATCAGCCAGAAACAGGCCCACACTTCCCACTGAAATACTAATAAGTTTATATATGTTAAAATTGCTCTTCATTTTAATTATTGTATTGTTTTAACTGTTTTTTTGAACTACAAATAAGATATGTGCATAGGAATGCATTCATTATAATTATAACCTGTCCCTCCAACAGTTTGAGGGACTGTGACCTGCCCCTCTGTTTAAAAAGTTTGAGGACCCCTGCTCTATATTATTACATTTACATTATCTTATGTATTTACTTCATTTATATACCGCTTTTCTCAGCCCTTTATATTTATTATTTTCCTCTATTTATTATTACATTTACTCTATTATTATAATTACTTTTATTTTACTCTTATTACATTTACTTTTTACTCTATTTATTGTCATTGTTATTACATTTATATTTTTACTTTATTATTATTAAATTTAACTCAATCTATTATTACATTTTATTATTTTACACTCTCTATTATCATTGGAATGATATTTAAGCACATTTACATTGAAGAAGGTTGAATAATGATTTCATCAGAGTTGGACAGTCTTATCTTAAATTATAGTTTTATGTAAATATTCAAAAACCTTTAACCTACTGATGCCTCAATTAATGTAATTTCATTGATATCTATTTTTATTTTGAAATGTACCAGTAGCTGCTGCATTCCCCACTCTTGGCTTACACTCGAGTCAATACGTTTTCCTAATTTTAAAAAGTTTACACAAAAACAATTTATGCACACAAAAAGCGACAACAGCAATTCCCTTGAATGTCCATCTGTCTTTATGACACACAACCACATAACATTCATTTAGCACAGATTTCTACTATTACTTACTTACTATAGTCCTCTTTCCAGATTCAACAATTTTATTTACTATTATTATTAAACTGAATCTAAATGGCTGGTGCCATTGGGGCTTTAAGACTCTGAGCACTATATTCTGGAAATGTAGTTTAGGGCAGGGCAATTTGCACTCCCTGCCACAGAGAGGCCCCGCCTTCCCAAACTACAAAATTAAGATGGCTGTGTTCTCAGTCTCCTGTCCATTATCTTTAGTTCCGCCCACTGAGCCTTTCTTATGGCGATTGAGCAAAATTTATTTATTTATTTCGTGTACTTCTACCCCGCCCTTCTCAACCCCCGAGGGGGGACTCAGGGCGGCTTACAAACAGGCACAATTCGATGCCTACACCATAATACAAAACATATAAAAACAGCAGTTAAACAGTTATAACAATTAAAACAATCAATATATATCACAATTAATAACCAATCTCATGCTCAGCGTTCGCCAACTCATGGTCCATACTTCATTCCACATAGTCTATCCCTATCCGCTGTCGTAGTTCTTTATTTATCTGCCAGATTGCCCAAACGCCTGGTCCCAAATCCATGTTTTTTAATTTCCTTCTAAAGGAAAGGAGGGATGTTGCTGATCTAATTTCCCCGGGGAGTGAATTCCATAGGTGAGGGGACACCACTGAGAAGGCCCTGCTCCTCGTCCCCGCCAATCTCACTTGTGATAGAGGCGGGGCCGAGAGCAGGGCCTCCCCAGAAGATCTTAAACTCCAAGGTGGGACGTAGAGGGAGATCCGTTCAGACAGATACGCTGGGCCGGAACCGTATAGGGTTTTGTAGGTCAAAACCAGCACTTTAAAAAGAAAAAGGACTGTTTTTTTTTAAAGCACTTTATGTTCTCTCAGCTTTGCCAAGTTGCTTAATGCTTATACTGAAAATTAAACTGAGCTTGGAAGACATCCAAATAATTATTGTTATTGTTATTACATTTATATTTTTACTCTATTATTATTACATTTAATTCAATCTTTATTATTATTATGTTTATTATTTTCCTCTATTATAATATTTACTATTATTTTCCTCTATTATTACATTTACTCTATTATTATTATTATTATTATCATTACATTTATTTTACTCTATAATATTACATTTACATTATTTTACTCCATTATTATTATATTTATTTTTACTCTATTTATTGTTATTATTATTACATTTACATTATTTTACTTTATTATCTAAAACACAGACATGTGCCTTTCATCTCAAGAACAGAGAAGCATCCCGAGCTCTGAAGATAACCTGGGAAGGAATCCCACTGGAGCATTGCAGCGCACCCAAATACCTGGGAGTCACTCTGGACCGTGCTCTTACCTACAAGAAGCACTGCCTGAACATCAAGCAAAAAGTGGGTGCTAGAAACAATATCATACGAAAGCTGACTGGCACAACCTGGGGATCACAACCAGATACGTTGAAGACATCTGCCCTTGCGCTGTGCTACTCTGCTGCTGAGTATGCATGCCCAGTGTGGAACACATCTCACCACACTAAAATGGTGGATGTGGCTCTTAATGAGACATGCCGCATTATCACGGGGTGTCTGCGCTCTACACCACTGGAGAAATTACACTGTCTAGCCGGTATCGCACCACCTGACATCCGCCGGGAAGTGGCAGCCAATAGTGAAAGGACCAAGGCAGAGACATCCCCAGCTCATCCCCTGTTTGGGTATCAGCCAACACGTCAACGACTTAAATCCAGACATAGTTTTCTAAGATCTCCAGAGACACTCGCTGGAACACCTCAGGAGGCGAGAGTCCAAAAGTGACAGGCTCAAACCCAGAACCTCAACCAATGGCTGATACCAAATGAGAGACTCCCCCCTGGGCACACAGAGGACTGGGCGACTTGGAAGGTGCTGAACAGACTGCGCTCTGGCACCACAAGATGCAGAACCAACCTTCAGAATTGGGGCCACAATGTGGAATCCTCGACATGCGAGTGCGGAGAGGAGCAAACCACTGACCACCTGCTGCAATGCAACCTGAGCCCTGACACATGCACAATGGAGGACCTTCTTGCAGCAACACCAGAGGCACTCCAAGTGGCCAGATACTGGTCAAAGGACATTTAATCAACTACCAAACTCACACATTTTGTATTTTCTCTGTTTGTTTGCTTTGTTCTGTTAGAAATGTAATATAATTGACTGGCTGCCCTGACACGAAATAAATAAAAATATAAAATATTTATTTTTACTCTATTTATTGTTATTGTTATTACATTTACATTATTTTACTCTATTATTATTACATTTAATTCAATCTTTATTATTACATTTTATTATTTTATTCTATTATTATTGGAATGATATTTAAGCACTTTTACATTGAAGAAGGTGAGAATAATAATTTCATTCTACCTTAAATTATAGTTTTATGTAAATATTCAAAAACCTTTAACCTACTGATGCCTCAATGAATGTAATTTTATTGGTATCTATTGGTAATTTACCAGTAGTTGCTGCATTTCCCACTCTTGGCTTACACTCAAGTCAATATGTTTTCCTAATTTTAGGTGCCTCGGTTTATATTTGGGTCGACTTATACTTGAGTATATACGGTAAGTAGCTTTGACATAGAAAATCTAATACGAAGAAACCAGTCTCTAGGTGCAGTCTAATGCTGCTTGTTTGGCGTAATCTGTTTTAAGATTAAGATCCTTCTTAGAGCACCTCTATTTGTATTCATCTGCAGAGCTCAAGACACAAAACGAAAATACTGTCATGGCTACAGACAGACTAATGTTACCTGGCTGACCAATACCCAAGCAAATTACTTAAGCTCTCCTATAGGCTACAGTCTTGCAAGGAGAGTGACAGAAGATAAACATGTCTTACCTGCCACATTTTGAGTTCAGGTTTTTGCTTTCTCCCTGCTACAGTTGATGACACAACTAACGCCTGCAGCGTAAGGAATGCATGTGTTAGTGATGTCATTAAATATAACACAGGAGTCAACAACAGAACCTTCAACTCAGCACTTGGGAGGACAAAAGCACTGCTGTGTTTAATGCTGCACTTGAAAACTACAAATAACCTTAAACCTAACCCATTAATGGCAAAACTAAGCCTAGAGTATATGCCTATTTCTCTGGTGCAGCTACTTGCTAAGATAAAGCTGTTAATGCACACTTATATTATACTAGCCGTCCCCTGCCACGCGCTGCTGTGGCCCAATATGTATATATGTGTTTTGTATGTATATACGTATGTGTATTTAGGCTTGTGCAATCAATGGTTCTAAATTACTTACAAAACTAAAGTTCTGGTGGTGAAAACTAGGGGGCGCTGGTGCTTTGCTTCTACAGTGTTGATAAAGTTCTGGAGGTGAAACTTTCAGAACTCTAACACAATTTTCAAAATTTTATTATAAATGGCAGTTCCTAATAGGTTCTGTCATAAAAATCACCAATAATGAAATAATAATGAAATTTGGAAAGTTTTGTTAAGAGTTCTGAAATGTTCACCACCAGAACTTTAGCAACACTGTAGATGCAAAGCACCAGTGCCCCCTAGTTTTCACAACCAGAACTTTAATTTTGTAAGTACTTTAGAACCATTTAGAACCATGGATTGCACATGCTTAGTGTGTGTATATACCTGTGTATATGTGTATATATGCGGTTTTGCGAATGCATTATGTATTTTTTGTTTTTCGGCTTTTTAAGTCCTTTCCACTGTATTTTCCAGTCTTTTTACGAGTGATGGTCACTCGTTGGCCTGATAGGTGTATTGTATCCAAATTTGGTTTCAATTCGCCCAGTGGTTTTTGAGTTATGTTAATCCCACAAACGAACATTACATTTTTATTTATATGTGTATTTATTTTTATATGTTTATATGCTTATTTATATGTTTTATTTATTTTTATTTTTATGTATATGTCACGGTACAGAAAAGCATAGGGGTTCCCTGAATAAAGGAAGCAATCCCCTGCAAATATCATGAGAAGTACTTTAATTACCCATTGGGGTGTTCTCCACTTTTGGTTTTAATACCCTCCTACTAGATACATCCTTTGTTCATGTCCAGCATTTATTTTTAAAGTTTTAACTATTACATCTGGCCCGGCCATAGGTTTTTAAATTCTTGTGTTTTATTGTCTACGTGTGAGTTATGCTAATAGTATTGTTTATTTTGTTTATTGCTTGTTGTTTTATTGATGGGTTGTTGGACTTGGCCTCATGTAAGCCGCTCCCCGGGTTCCTTGGGGAGATGGTGGTGGGGTATAAATAAAGTTGTTGTTGTTATTACTACTACTACTACTACTACTACTATAGGGGGTTACACCTAGACTTTGGAACTCTCTCACTACAATGTTTCCTTTCTTAGTGTCCTTCTGTTAAGAGGTGAAAACTTCTATTCTTAGGAACTGTTTTCAAAGACTTTAATAAAGTGTCATTTTATTGATTTATTGGTATTTCCTTTTATTTTTGTAAGCCCCCTTGAGTATCAATTTTGGGGAAAAAGCAGGACATAAACCAACAACAATGCAAATGACATCAATCCAGGCATAAATTATACCTCTACCATGCATAGTCTTAGGAAAAGTGTTCCCTATCTATCTAAGTACTCCAGTGGAATATTTTTATCATTTTCCCTAAAAATATTGGAATATTTTTGAAAAAGTGGAATATTTTATCATTTTTTCAAAAAAATCTACAATAGCTATCTCCTTGAATTTTATATACAATGCACATGATAACCAGGGCATCAATCCCTAGAAGTTTCAGAAAGATTCACACATGTACAGATTTTGGCGCAGTTTTAAAAGTTTACACAAAAACAATTTATTCCCCCCAAAAGCGACAACAGCAATTCCCTTGAATGTCCGTCTGTCTTTATGACACACAACCACATAACATTCATTTAGCACGGATTTATACTATTACTTACTTACTATAGTCCTCTTTCCAGATTCAATTATTGTATTTATTTATTATTATTAAACTGAATCTAAATGGTTGGTGCCATTGGGGTTTTCAGATATAGTCAGATATATTTTCAGATGTATTCTGAAAATGTAGTTTAAGGCAGGGCCTAAAATCTCTGCCTTCCCAAACTACATTTAAGATGGTGGTGTTCTCAGTCTCCCGCCCATTATCTTTAGTCCCGCCCACTGAGCCTTTCTTATGGCGATCGAGCTAAAGAAAAAGGACTGGTTTTTCAAAGCTCAGTTTTACCAAAATTGCTTAATGCTTATACTGAAAATTAAACTGAGCTCCAAATGTTTCAGAATCTTAACAAAAATGATTGGTGGGTGTTTCAATTCCTAAATTCCACTTCCCCTTTTCTGCATGTTTCTAATATTGATTCATATGCACATCCCTATTTAACACACTTGTTTATTTAGGATCAACACAATTATTTAAAATATACAAGACTGTAAAATAAAAACATATAGCTCACAAAATGTTTTGGCTTAATATGAAATATCTGAAAATAAGTAAGTCTCATTTCACATACCTCTTCTTGTGGAATATTTTTATCATTCTCAGCTTCAATTCTAACCCGTACAACACCGGATTTATCCACAATCTCCTGGATGAGTTTCCCATTTTTTCCTATAACTTTTCCTATAAAAAGAACACAGAAATGTTCAATTTTCAGACCTGATAAAATTTTGCTCATGTGAATAGAAGCATCCTAAGGAAGAGATAACATTGGTCTCTGTGTGTTTTGTTCTGTTTAACTTTGGGCTACTGATGTTGGGTCATGCTGCTGCTGCTAAGTTATTTTGCTGTACATTTATGGGGAGGGTCTTTTGTTAATAGGTCCACAGCATGGGAGTAGGTATGCTTTTTGAACTATTGAATGCTACCTTAAGGCTGAAACACCTCCCCCATTGTGTCAGTGGGTTTACTCTAGCTGGAAGTACCACTGGATTTCAGAATTTATTTCTAAGGAAAAAGCATTTTGAGTTAAAAATCAAACCACAAACCTACGTACCTACTAAGCTTCTTGGAACCTGGATGACATCTTCGGCAAACTCAAGGTAACTTCTTGCCTTCTTCACTGCATCTTGATCCTGCAGAGAAAAGATGAAATAAAAATGGCTGTCTGAGCTCTGCTATGTCCTGGTGTCAGAGAAGCAGAGTTAAACCAAGACTAGAGGTGCAACTCACCTCCCCATAAATATGGAATGTACAAGTGTCTTCATCAAGATCAATAGCCGTCACACCTGGTACTTTCCTGGCTTGCTGAATATTAGCACCATGAGTGCCAATGGCCAGACCCATTAAGTCTTCGCGTACAATAAACTGTTCATGAAATCGCGAAGCAAGTTGCCTTGAGCTCTGGGGAAAAACATATTCACAATTAGGAGAATCTGATTACAAGTATGGCAAATAGCTTAAGAGTAATATGTTGGATCTCTTTTCTGCTCTGATTGCCTTTCCTGTCGGTATGGAGAAATAATAAAACTCCAATCCAAACTGGGATCCCCTCACACATGAAGAGAAGAATACAATATACTAAAGAGAGTTTCAATAATTTTAGTTACATTTAGGGACTGTGGCGCAGCTGGCTGGGAGTCAGCTGCATTAAGATCACTACTGACCGAAAGGTCACAAGTTCGAAGCCGGCCCGGGTCGGAGTGAACTTCTGACCAATTTGTGTAGCTTGCTCTCGAACTTTCGAAGACAGTTGCATCTGTCAAGCATCCCTTGTTTGGGTATCAGCCAGCACATCAATGACTTAAATCAAGAAATAGTTTTCTTATATCTACAGAGACACTCGCTGGAACACCTCAGCAAGCGAGAGTCCAAAAGTGGCAGGCTCAAACCCAGAACCTCAATCTATGGCTGAAACCAGATGAGAGACTCCCCCCTGGGCACACAGAGGACTGGGCAACTTGGAAGGCGCTGAACAGACTGTGCTCTGGCACCACGAGATGCAGAGCCAACCTTCAGAAATGGGGCTACAAAGTGGAATCCATGACATGTGAGTGTGGAGAAGAGCAAACCACTGACCACCTGCTGCAATGCAACCTGAGCCCTGCCACGTGCACAATTCTTGCGGCAACACCAGAGGCACTCCAAATGGTCAGATACTGGTAAAAGGACATTTAATCAACTACCAAGCTTGCAAATTTTGTGTTTTGTCTGTTTGTTTTGTTGTTAGAAATGTAATACAATTGTCTGGTTGCCCCTGACACGATAAATAAAAATAAAATCTGTCAAGCAGTAAATTTAGGTACCACTTATGTGGGGAGATGTTGGGACCTGAACCTGAAACTTTGATTGTATTGCCTAATGCTGATGCCAATGTTGATGGGCCTAATTTGGTTAGTGAGGCTGAAGTGATCAATGAGGACGATGCTCAAGATGGAGACACTTTGGGCAGTAAAAATCCTTCAAGCTTTGATTTAGAGGCTTCAAGGGAAAAGCCAAGTTCTCATGAGAAAGTTTCTGTCAGACGGAGAGAAGAAAATTCACTCCCTTTTCCTTCTGGTCCGAGCTTGCAAGATAACTTGACACCTGGTCGGGTCAATGATAACCGCCAGAAATAAGCCAGAACCGCAGGGAGGCTCAATGTTTACCTAGGTCCGAGAGAATTTGACAATTGAAACCAAAGATTAGAGTTAGCCGGAATCGGTTTTTGGGATTTAAGAGTTCCCGTGAGGGAGATTTCCTCAGACCAAGCATCATTTAGTATCAAGTACAAACCTCCTGGGTTTTCCAGTTTCCAGTGGTCTGGTCTTGAAGGGAATTTCTGGCTTCAAGTGAGAATAGCAGGGGCTAATCTGTTCATGGATTTCTATTGAGAATTTTCTGGACATTACTGCTTTGGATTTTCTGCAAGCTTTGTGGACATTGCTGTTTGCTGTTTCATTTTGGCTTTTTTTTTTTTTTACTTTTGGACTTCAATCTATTATATATTCATAATTCAATAAAAAGGATTGTATTTTTCCTAAACCAAGGTGTGATGTATTAATGACAAGAGGGCCCTGTTTCCTGTTCTGGAGTTCAACAGGAGGCAAATTTAACTAATTTACAAGGCCATAAAATCTCCAGCAAGCATGCAAAGAATGATGAAGTACTTCATCAGTGTCACAAATGGTCGGTGAAGGGACAGCTCCTCTAGTGGCCAGAATACCCTCAAGAAAAGCTGGAATGTTAAATAGCCTCTGTGTGTATGTCTATATATGTCAGGGGTCTTCAAACTAAGGCCCGGGGGCCGGATGCAGCCCTCCAGTGTCATTTACCCGGCCCTCGCTCAGGGTCAACCTAAGTCTGAAACTACTTGAAAGCATACAACAACAACAATCCTATCTCATCAGCAGGCCCACATTTCCCATTGAAATACGAATAAGTTTATATTTGTAAACATTGTTCTTCATTTTAATTATTGTATTGTTTTAAAGTGTTTTTTATGCTACAAATAAGATATGTGCAGCGTGCATAGGAATCCATGGTGTTTTTTTTTCAAATTATAATCCGGCCCTCCAACAGTTTGAGGGACTGTGACGTGGCCCTCTGTTTAAAAAGTTTGTGGACCCCTGATATATGTTGTGTGTCTATGGCATTGATGTTTGCCATGTATATGTACATTGTAATCCGCCCTGAGTCCCCTGCGGGGTGAGAAGGGCAGAATATAAATACTGTAAATAAATAAATAAGTAAATAAATAGGGGTAACACAAAAGCGGATCCTATAATATAGTTATAGGTGCATAATATAGTTATAGGTGCATCTCAATTCAAAAAGCCACTGACAAATTGGGTTATGCTTACTTATCCCCCTTTCCTTCCTGTCGTTTTCCTGTTTGGAAATGTTGCGATCAATATTGGGAGGATGTTAATGCCAAGCTGGAGAAATATGCAACTGAGTGTGAGCCGGGAGAAAATATTACAAGAAGAAATACCTCTAGCTGTTTGCTGGCTTCTTCATTTCTCATTATCAATGATAATTTTGTGCGAAGACTCCGAAAGTGCATATCAATGAGCATATTTGCGCGCTTTGTTGTTACTTCATTGATAGACTAAAAATTGAAGGGAAAACACAGCTTTTGTTAGTATCATCTCGAACAAGCTTCAATGAACATACCCCAATTCTAGAAATACTTACCAAAATGATAAGCTGATGGGCTTCAGGATCGTACACTACCGAAAATGCTCCAACTGCCTTTTTAAAGTCCTTGTGAGCAGATTCTTTCGCGCACCTACAATACAAATGTTGAAAGATTCACACCTAGCCCAACTTACAAAGGCCCTTTTTCTCACCCTGGTCATTCCACAGATATATAAACCCCTTTTCCCCCAGTTCCAACAATCTCTGAGGATGCTTGCCATAGATGCAGGCGAAACGTCAGGAGAAATGCCTCTAGAACATGGCCATATAGCCCGAAAAAACCCACAAGAACTGAATACAAATGTACTTTAATATTTATTCGTTTTACAGTGTTTCAATTATGCTGTAACCCGCCTTGAGCTGCGAGGAGAGGCGGGTAAGAAATATTTACGAAATGCTTTGAATCATGAATTGATGTGAACATAGAATCCTGTGCTCTCATGTCTTTCTAGAACTTCTAGAAAAACTTTAAAGAAACACAATGTATTCATGGTTTTATAGTGATAGTAATGTTTTATAATGTATTAATGTATTTCATTTTGATTTTAATTTTAATTCAAATGTATTGACAACACCGGATGGTGTTTGCTGTGAGGCCGCTGCGAGGCCCCCCTCGGGGGTGCGAAGGGAGGGCTACAAACGCAGGAAATGATGGTTGCTTACCTGTAACCATGTTTCTTCGAGTGGTGATCTGTGAAATTAGCACATGTGATAGTTGATGCACCTGTGCAGCAATCATTGGAAAACTGATAAGCTGACAAGGTTTGTGGCTGCCGCCCCGCCCCTCTTCCCCATGAGGCATATAAGCCAGATGAGGGGCTGTAGGTGTAGTTCCCCACCGCCGTGCAGCGGCAAGAGGCTGGATGCATGATCTGCGGGGAGGAAGGGCGGGGATGTGCTAATTTCACAGATCACCACTCGAAGAAACATGGTTACAGGTAAGCAACCATCATTTCTCCTTTGTGGTGTCTGTTGAAATAAGCATATGTGATAGACTAGCAAGCCACAAACCTTGGATGGTGGGCGTCATGCCCCTGCCGAGAAGAGAACTGCTCTGCCAAACGCAGCATGCCTCCTTCACTGGACGTCCATCTTATAATGGGTGGCGAATGTTAACGGAGTAGTCCAGATCGCCGCCCAACAGATGTTGCCCAATAGAACTCCACGAAGATAAGCTGCCGATGTAGCGACTGCTCTCGTGGATGGCCCCTCAGATACACAGACAGATCTTTGCCCGCCATCTGATAGGCAAGTCTAATGGTAGAGACCACCCATGCCGAGAGGTGTTGGGGGGAAACAGGCTGACCTTTGGTGTCATTGCGGTATTTCACAAAAAGCCTAAGAGACTGCCTGAAGTCATTCGGCCTGTGAAGGTAGAAGGAGAGTGCTCTGCAGACCTCGAGATGATGAAGCGCCCGCTCAAGTTCTGTTTGTGGAGCTTGAAAAAATGCTGGAAGCACAATGTCTTGAGCCAAATGATACACCAAAGCGACCTTAGGAAGGAAGGAGTTGTCGGTTCTGAGAACCACCTTGGCCCTATGAAACCGGAGATAGGGCTCATCAACACGAAGTGCACACAACTTGCTGGATCTGCGAGCCGAGGTGACTGCCACCAAAAAAGCAACTTTCCATGAAAGGTGAGAAAGATCAGCCATAGCCATAGGTTCAAAAGGTGGCTTCATCAATGCTGACAACACAAAATCAAGCTGCCAAGAGGGAGGTGGAGAGGAGACTGGTGGCCAGAGATTCCTGTACCCTCTAAGGAAGAGTTGAACAAGAGGGTCCTGAAACCATGAGGAGCCACCTTCCTGTGGCGATATGCTGAGAGAGCAGCAAGATAGCACTTGATCGAAGAATGCACCAGGTCCTCATCTGCCAACGTCGCAAGGAACTGAAGTAAGAGTGAAGTAGGGGCCTGCAGAGGCTGCACACCATGCTGGCGTGTAAATGCAGTAAAGCGCTTCCACTTCACCTCATATGAGCGCTGTGTAGATGGGCGGTGTGCAGCATCAAGGATGGCCTTTACTGCTGGAGGTAATGGTGCGGCCTGACCCACCATGCTGTTAGACGGAGGAGGGCGAGGTCTGGGGGACGGACACAACCGTCCTGGATCGTGAGCAAGTCCGGCCGACTGCTCAGTGTGAGATGGTTGCCTGCAGCCATGGCCTTTAGGAGGGCGAACCAGGGTTGTCTTGGCCACCAAGGTGTTATCAGGATGGCGTTGGCTCTGTGCGCATCCAACTTGGCCACCACTCTGCTGAGGAGAGGCAGTGGTGGAAAAGCGTACAACAGGAGCCCGTGCCAACTGTAGAGGAAGGCATCCTCCGGACATCCCTGTGGCGTGTCTTGCGGCATTCTGGCACAGAAGCATTTACATTTGGCATTGGCTGGTGCTGCAAACAAATTGATGTCCGGCCATCCCCACTGATGAAAGAAAAGGTGAGCCTCGTGAGGGTGCAGCACCCACTTGTGGTTGGTGGGCCCAGTCCTGCTGAGGTGGTCTGCAACCGTGTTGTCTTTGCCGGGCAGATGTAATGTCACAAGATGGATCTCCCGGGGAATGCACCATTGCCAGATGTCAAGAGCCAACTGGAGCAGAGAGCGGGACCGTGTCCCTCCTTGCTTGTTGAGGTACCAGATGGCTGTTGTGGTGTCCATGCAAATCTGGACCACACGGCCCTGAAGAGAGCGTTCGAAGGCTCGGAGCGCTTTCTGGATAGCAGTGAGTTCTAACACGTTGATATGGAGCTTGGTCTCAGCTGATGTCCACAGGCTTTGGATGGAGAGGGTGCCACGAGTGGGCTCCCCAGCCGTGAAGAGAGGCGTTGGTGGTGACGACTGCTGAAGGCCATGGAGGGTGAAATAGCATGCCCACGCAGACATTGTCGCAGAGAGTCTCACCAATGAAGGGAGCGCCGGACGGACTCTGGCGGATGTAACATGTGGTGCTGGCTGTGGCGGAGAGGGTCGAACACTCTGATGAACCACGCTTCCAGCGGTCAAAAGTGCAGGACGTCAAATGGTGTTACAGCAGTTGTGGAAGCCATATGCCCCAGCGTGGACTGAACATGCTTGGCCTGCACAGAAGATGAGTGACAGATGTGCTGCACAGCTGCTTGGAGGTTGCAAAACCGCTCTTCACGATGATATGCCTTGCACTCGATGGAATTGAGATGCGCACCGATAAAACTGATGTCACCGCGAGGCCGAGACTGCAGTAAAGAGAGTGTGAAGTCCAGATGTTGCAGAAGTTGCGAGCGAGAGGCCCCAACGACCAGCCAATCGTCAATGTAAGGAAACACCATGATCCCTTTCACCGGTAAGTGAGCCGTCACTGCTGCCATGACCTTGGTAAAGACCCGAGGTGCAGTAATGATTTCAAAGGGAAGAACCCGGAAAGAATACACCTTGTCGCCTATCTTGAAGGAGAGACACTTGTGGTGGCGCGGCGCGATGGCTACGTGGAAGTAGGCATCCTTCAGATCTATTGTGGCGAACCATGCCCCACAAGGAAGAAGTGGCAAGATGGTTTGGAGAGTCACCATGCAAAACTTGCGTGGTCGGATGTATTGGTTAAGGCCATATAGATCCAAAATAGGTCTTTGGCCTTCATCCTTCTTAGGGACCAAGAAATAGGTGGAGAAAAAAGCAGAAGAAAACTGAGAAGGGTGAAGCGGCACAATTGCCCCTTTCTGGAGGAGGGTGCGAACCTCATCCAAAAGGACATCTGAAGGCGGCCTAGTTCTAACAAAGCCAAGGCGTGGAGGATTCTCGAACTCAATAGAGTAGCCGTGGCGAACCACATCCAGCACCCACCTATGGTGATAGATCTCCATGCCTCGTAGAAGCCGGCCAAACGTGTGCCAAAGCGCACAAGCAGTGGTGGGCGAGTAGAAGGTGGAAGTGAAGACACCTTGTGAAGGAAGTGAAAGGGGTGGGGAAGGGAGATGTCACTAAAAACGACGTTTGCCCTCGAAGACTCCGTCTGCAGTTTCAGGGAGCGTGGAGCTTGTGGCTGAGTGGAGGTGCGAGAACAAGATGGAAAAGATCTTCTGGAGTAAGAGGAAGAGAGCTGCTGGCCCCTAGAGTGAGAACGGGACAAAGGCTGCGTGAAGCCATACTTGTTGGCTGCCTGCAGTACTTCCTAAGACTCCTTCAAGTTAGTATCAGTCTCAGGATTGACTAACCCATCATCATGAACAGGCATGTCTTCTGCCAACATTCTTCCTTCCTCTGGAAAGGTGAAGATACACAACCACGCATGTCGCTGTATAGATGTGGCAAGGGAGAACAGCTTCCCTGCTGTATTAGCAGTGTGTTGAGCCATGTCCTTGTGAGCACAAGCAAGGACAAGAGCCTCACGATAATAAGCCTTGGCCACACTCTGTTGAGGAGATGGAAGGAGATCCAGAAATGGCCTAATTTTGTTCCACAAAAAAGTATTATAGGAAGACATGTGTGCTCCATAATGCGTCATCCAAGTTGTTAGACTTGCATTGGCGTGGACCTTCTTCCCCATGGCTTCCAGCTTCTTGCCCTCCTTATCTAGAGGAGTGGGCTGAGTCTTATGGGACTGCTTACACTTGGCGACCTTCACCACCACCGTATTGGATTTAGGTGGCCGTGCTACCCAGTCTGCAGACCCAAGATCAATGCAGTAGCGTGCGTCCCATGCCCTAGAAACCACGGGCACCACTGATGGAGCCTGATCGGGCTTTTTAGTAAGCTGGAGCAAATATGGTAGATGCCAGTGGCAGGTAAAGAGGTAGATGCCAGTGGCTGTCTAATTTCCTCATCAGGAGGAAACATAGGATCCTCCACTGGTTGCTGCTCCTTTTTTGGAGTCAAATTAAGGGCCTTAGACATACGTATCATAAGGGTCAAGAAAGCTGAAGCGTCTTTTGAAACAAGTGAGGGCTGAGGCTCAGCAGCATCTGGAGGCTGAACAGGACCTACAGAAGACCCTGAGTCAGAAAGAGATGCTGCCTCCTGCTCTCCAGCATGCGAAGGAGTATGTACCCCCTGTGGCTGCGAGAGATTTAAAGGCACAGAAGGAGGGCAGTGCTGCACAGAAGCAACATAAGCCCGTGGTTCCTGCACTGGAGTGAGATGATAAGCTCTTCCTCCAGGCGAGTAATGCACAAAGCCTCTCCCCTAAGAGGGAGAGCGGTGCCCCTCAGGCTGATGTGCCACTGGGGAGGCATAATGGTCATATGGCCCTGGGCTCCGGCCTCGAGAGGTCCAAGAATGCAGGAGAGCTTGGGGCGGGCCCGAAGAGGAAGACATTGGCGGCAAGGCCTGCTCCAACAAGGGAGACTGCGGCGCTGGTGAAGTACGCTGCTAGCCAGGCGGCGGGGAGCACAGATGGCAGCGGGAGTCAGAAACGCTTCTGCTTCTTCTTTCCTCCTGTCTTCAGTGGAGAAGGAGTTCTTGCATGCACACCCTTTCTCTTTGAGGTAGGTGGCTGCACAGTCAGAACCTGTAAAGAAGAGTCAGGAGGCTCTGAGGTAACTCGGCGCCCAGATGCTGTATGAGAAGAGCCTTCTCATACAGCACATTTTTAAGCTGCTGCTCTCTGCTCTTTCTTGCCTGGGGCGTAAAAGCCTTACAGGCAGAGCAAGTTTGCACTGAATGTGCTTCCCCCAAACAAATTACACACATAGTGTGACCGTCTGAGTCAGGGAGCGTTTCCCCACAAGACACACACTTTTTAAGCATAGCCATAATACAGACCAGGTCAGGGCACCAGAAAGTAAAGGAAACACAGTTCAAGTCAGGGTTGGAGAAAAGAGAATAATCCGAAGAAACAAGTGGTATATTTAAAGTACAGTCAGAGAGGTTCCCAAATGCTGCTGTTTAGGCGGCTGGAAAAAAAGGAACTACACTTACAGCCCCTCATCTGGCTTATATGCCTCAAGGGGAAGAGGGGCGGGGCGGCAGCCACAAGCCTTGTCAGCTTGTCAGAGTTTTTCAATGATTGCTGCACAGGTGCATCAACTATCACATGTGCTCATTTCAACAGACATCACGAAGAAGAAATAAATAAATAAACAAATAAATAAATTTAAACTGTATATTGTTGTTAAGGCATTGAAATACTGAATCCTCTCCAGGGTAGGGAAAAGCAGGATATAAATATAGTACATAAATAAATAATAAACAAATTCATTAGGTTCTGTGTATAGCGCCTGTGTATAGCGCCTTTTAACACATTCTATTAAGTAATAATAATAGTAATAATAAATAAAAATTTATTTGTATCCCACCACCCTCTCCCCAAAGGGACTCGGGGAGGCTCACAAAAAAAAAACACTAAATAGTGCAACCATATACAAATACAGCAAAATACAAAATGATATAAACCAACAACAATGTAAATTTACCCAACAGTTTTACCTTGATTTAAAAGATACAATAAAACCCAGCAAAGGCTGCAGATACAGCATCCTGTATACAATATCAGCCCCATAAGCCCCTACCCTAGAAACCTTTAAAAAGAACCTTAAAACCTGGCTCTTCTGCTGCGCCTTTGGTGAGTAAATATACAACTTCACACTATTGCTTAGCCTCAACATTCTGTCATTGGAGTATACGTGCCCCCCCCCCCCTTTGTGGGAAAGCCTGATTCCACAACCCCCGTTTTAATGAGCCTTCTCCGCAAATAACCTGCTTCTCCTTATCTCACTTGAGTTTTTAATCAGTTTTTAATCAGTTTTCTTTTAATCATTACATATAGCCCACCCATTGTCATTGTGATTGTGTTTATTGTAATTTTATATCATTATGTATTCATATGTGTTATGTAATTATGATGTTGTTGTTCATTGTTTGCGTGTTCAGTTTTATTCTGATGCAATTTGTTGTCTGGGCTTGGCCTCATGTAAGCCGCTCCGAGTCCCCAGCAGGGAGATGGTGGCAGGGTATTAATAAAGATTTATTATTATTATTATTATTATTATTATTATTATTATTATTATCATTAGTCCTCGGATTTAGTAATTAAGGCACTAACCACTAATAAGCCATGTTTTGAGGTGTGTGCGGAAAACTTGGAGAGATGGGACTAATCTACCATATATACTCGAGTATAAGCCGACCTGAATATAAGCCAAGGCACCTAATTTTATCACAAAAAACTGGGAAAACTTACTGACTCGAGTATAAGCCAAGGGTGGGAAATGCAGCAGCTACTGGTAAATTTCAAAATAAAAATTAATGCCAATAAAATTCCATGAATTGAGACATCGATAGGTTCAATGTTTTTGAATGTACAGAAAACTGTAATTTGAGATAAGACTGTCCAACTCTGATGAAATCATTTTTTTAACCTTCTTCAATGTCAATGTGCTTACGTATCCTTCCAATAACCACCATAGTTTATTTTAACTAAACATTATGGGGAAAATGCTGCATGTATACAAATAAGGATAAGTGGGAAAGGCTGGCGCCGAGAGAGGAGGAGAGGAAGGGGCGCGCTGCACCAAGAGAGGAGGGCATGGAGGTGTATTTTATACTGTCTTGTTATATATGCCAATAAAGGCTTATTGGATTGGAGGAAGGTGCGCACTATGTCAAGAGAGGAGGAGAGGAAGTTGCACACTGTGTGAAAGAGGAGGAGAGCTGGGTTGCTGTGCAGAGAGGTGATGGTCCTGGCAGGACGGTGTGGGGCTGAAAGAATTTATTTATTTATTTACTTACTATATTTGTATACCACCCTTCTCAGCCTGCAGGTGACTCAAGGTGGTTTACAGAGGCAACAATTCAATGCCCAACAACACCATAAAACATTTAAAAACATTAACATCTATATAAGTAAAAAGGTAATGTTCGTTTGTGGGATTAACAGAACTCAAAAACCACTGGATGAATTGACACCAAATTTGGACACAAGACACCTAACAACCCAATGTATGTCCTTCACTCAAAAAAATTGATTTTGTCATGTGGGAGTTGTAGTTGCTGGGATTTATAGTTCACCTACAGTCAAAGAGCATTCTGAACCCCACCAACGATGAAATTGAACCAAACTTGGCACACAGTTCTCCCATGACCAAAAGAAAATACTGTAAGGGTTTGGTGGGCAGTGTCCTTTGGTTTTGGAGTTGTAGTTCACTTACATCCAGAGAGCACTATGGGCTCAAATAATGATGGATCTGGACCAAAACTAAACTACATGAATACTCAATATGCCCAAATGTTAACACTGGTGGAGTTTGGGGAAAATAGAATCTTGACGTTTGGGAGTTGTAGTTGCTGGGATTTGTAGTTCACCTACAATCACAGAGCATTTTGAACCCCACCAACGATAGAGTTGGGCCAAACCTCCCACACAGAACCCCCATGACCACCAGAGTGGGCCACAGCAATGCAGGGGACGGCTAGTATAATATAAAACCATACCAAGATCAGTAAGACATAAATCATTTGCATCTCCTATTCAAAACGTTGTCCAATCTCATCATCCAGTTGTTTCATATTCCTATGTCTGTTACCCTGCATTTTCAAACGCTTGCACAAAAAGCCAAGTCTTGACTATTTTCCAGAATGGTAAAAGGGAGTGGGCTGATTTAATGTCCCTAGGAAGGACGTTCCATAGCCGTGCGGCCACCACTGAGAAGGCCCTGTCTCTCATCCCTGCCAAATGTATTTGTGACGCAGGTAGGATCGAGAGCAGGGTCTCCCCAGACAATCTGAACATCCTAGAAAGCCCTTATTTCAGCCCCACACCTTCCTGCCAGGACCCTAACCCGCATATAAGTCAAAGGGGGCTTCTTCAGTTTTAAAAGACTGAATAACTAGGCTTATACTCGAGTATATACAGCAATCTCTTTAGGGAGGGCATTCCAAAGCCGGGGAGACACTACAAGAAGGCCCCATTTCTTGCCCACACCAACTGCAATTCAGACTGAGGCAGAATTGAAAGGGAGGCTCCCTAGCAGATCTCAGGGCCCACGATAGTTCATAGAAGGAAATGCAGTCTCAAAGATAGATTGGATCTAAACTGTACAGAGCTTTGTAGGCAATAACCTACAAAATATTTTGAACACTCTTACACATAAGAACACACATCCTTAAAATTCTCTGACCAGAACATAATATAAG